>NC_059367.1:1085000-1370000 GCF_019703515.2 Myxocyprinus asiaticus | reverse complement strand
TGTTGCGCCTCCCCAGAAACCAGCGGTAGCAAATGGAGGGCCCACTGGGCTTGAGGCCAGACGGAGGTGGTGGCTGAGTGCTCAAAGAGGCCCAGGAACGACTCTGGGTCGTCCTGAGGGCCCATCTTCGTCAGGAGGAGGTGTGGCTTCATCGCTGCCTCTGGGGTCACGGCGGAGGATCCGCCTGGAGCTAACCAGCTCCGTAGAGCCTGCCGATCCTCGGCCTGGGCCTGGAGGAGCTCCTGGAAACAACGCTCCTGGGCGAGCAGGGCTTGGTGATGGGTCTCCTGGATGCTAGCCAGGGCGCGGATGACTTCGCCCAGCGGTGAGGTGTCCATGGCGACCAGTCTTCTTCCTTCGATGTCCCGGGTTTCGGCACCAGTGTAAAGGTTCCAACTGGAAGGAAGCAGGAAGCGGGTTGGCAGTCCAGGTAAATCAGCTTTTATTCAAGCGTTCAGCTTCAAAGACAAAGTATAGGCTTTTCAGGTTCATAAACAAAGAGCAGGCTTTACAGCTTCATGCAACACTAAACAGGCTTTCAGATACAGATATGGCTTTTCAGCTTCACGCAACTCTCTCTGCCTCACTGGCATTCTCGGAGGCCTTTTCAAGCCCATCTCCATCGTCACTATAACGAGAAACAGGTGTTACGCTTCATTAATCACCAGGTGATGGTCCTTATCGCTTCCTCTCTCCCCAGTGACAGACACATGACCATGTCCCGCTCCACAAACTGCAAAAAAAAAAAAAAAAAAATGTGCTTGACTACACAATGCATCTGGATAGATGCCAAGCTATAATGCTGTCCTTCATCTTTAGTGTTTGATGAATTAAGGCAGGTTTACATGGGACGTGGTGAGCAGCAGGCTTTGCTCGTGAGTTTGCCGCTTCTCATTCACAGGCGTTTTCGATTCACGCGAGAATTTGCATATATCACACAGTCATTTGTCTTCCAAACATAAACTATGCAAGTATCCATAGTCTGTTTTCACTTGGTACACCGACTCGGCTGTTTTCCTATTTATATCTCAATGAACGCTCAAATAAACGTTATATAGCTCAAGAAATTCAGCAACAGCGAGTTTAATCTTTTCCATTTTGTGTTTGACTACATAAAAGTTAAATATCATTTGATTGGTTTTGAATATATTCAGCTCTGATTGGTCAGTGAGCAGCCACGGAGAGATAAAATATTTTTATCTTGCGCGGTGTGCGTCGCAAGCAGTCGTGCACAACAAAGTGGCAGGATTCTTATGAACGAACATGGAGAGTGGTGCCGCTTCGACTGTCACCTCCGTTTTGCCACTTGCCACGTCTCTCTCATTGAAAATGAATAGGGAACGCGCGGTGAACACGTCCCGTGTAAAATTGCCTTTACTTCTGATATGATAGGTTTTAAATAAAATTCACTTTTACTACTTTTTAATACTTTTATTTGTAGTAATAGCATGATCTAAATTGCGGCAGGCAATTTTTGTGAATGAAGCGCAATCTACAATGAGCCTAATTTACATAGAAAGGGGGCCTGTTTGCACCTTGTTTGATGTTACTTTCCTCATGGTTTATTCTCAATAAATTTAGTTTTTATTCTCGTAATTTTGACTTTATTTTCAAAATCTTGAAAACGAACGGCACTAAAACGCCGTCGTACTATAGAAATGGGTAGCTCAGCGAGTAAAGATGCTGACTACCACCCCCTGGAGTCACGAGTTTGAATCCAGGGTGTGCTGAGTGACTCCAGCCAGGTCTCCTAAGCAACCAAATTGGCCCGGTTGCTAGGAAGGGTAGAGTCACATGGGGTAACCTCCTCATGGTTGTAATTAGTGGTTCTCGCTCTCAATGGGGCGTGTGGTAAGTTGTGTGTGGATCGTGGAGAGTCGCATGAGCCTCCGCATGCTGTGAGTCTCCGCGGTGTCATGCACAACGAGTCACGTGATAAGATGCGTAGCTCTAATTAACCACAAACTTTTCAAAATGGAGCCAAACAACGTGAAGCTACTTAAAAGATGGGAAACTTAAACTGACACCAATAAAGTGATTTGTTAAACCAACAAAATGTTATGATCGCACATTCCTCTTCCTGTCTTTTCAATTTAAAATCAACATCCAGTGATGTGTGGCTAATTCATTTCAAACTCAAACTGATCAGCTGATTCTTAAACTGCGAATTTGGTCCCTGTTATCAGGTCAATGATCCGTCACCTTTGACCCTGCTGGAAGAGGTCACCACGGTAGAGAGTCGTCAGGATGTCGCCATGACGCTGGTAAAGATTTATCTCGGCCAGGGTTTGGTCGTGCCATTTCTGGACCTCCTGAACACCAGAGAAGTACACAACACCAGTACGTAAGTGTGTGTGTGTACAGATTTGGCTATACTGTATGTGAGAGTCAAATGTTTGAAAATGTCCTCATTAATATAGTGAAGCATGACAAGCATGTTCAGTGCTGCTTTCCAGTTAAAAAGGCTCAGCCAAATCATCTACTGATACTAACTGGTTTCAAATATCATCACTTCTGTATAACAACCATTGTGTCTATGAGATGTCCTCACTGTGTGCATGTGTGATTAGTGGTTTTCTCCAGCAGTGGTTGTTGTTGTGCGTGTAGGCGATGT
This sequence comes from Myxocyprinus asiaticus, assembly GCF_019703515.2. NCBI lineage: Eukaryota > Metazoa > Chordata > Actinopteri > Cypriniformes > Catostomidae > Myxocyprinus > Myxocyprinus asiaticus. The sequence goes on along the minus strand of NC_059367.1, from coordinate 1,367,386 downwards.
AATGACTTCAGTCCAGCTATATTTACACCCTCCTCAAATCGCAGTTTCCCTCCCCGCATTGAAATCATCTCTTAACTTCTCTCTCATTAATGATGTTTTAGTCTTCCTCTCTGCTCTCTGCAAGCATGCAAGCGTGGGTTTTCTCACCCTCGGCTCGTGTTTTATGTTGCGTTTGTGCCGGGCTGCTGACAAACAAAGTGTCCAAGTTTCCATAGCAACTCCACAGGAAGCGGCTTCAAAAGGAAACGGAACGATCATAAGATGGGAATGTTCTTCAGCGAGTTACAGAAGATTAAAGGCTAACAGTAACTTACTGTAGTAAACTAATCGATAACAGTTGGTTAGATGTAAGGCTAAACCACACAGGAAAGTTTTGTACATGTCAGGGGTCAAATGAACACATCTATTTTAAGTACTCTGTGAGATCTCAAGTAATGTTCAAAGTTTACAAAAACATATAAATCATAAACGTTGAGTGTGTAAAGGTCCTATTCCAGACATGAATCATCCCTCAAATCACTTACCATTTTCACCTGAAAAAAACCCATAGACTTATTTTGAAGGAGGGACTCCAGCCAGAATATCACAGAGACTTGGGCCAATAAACAACCATCCAGAACACACTAGCAGCTGCATAGAAATGCACTAAAATAAATATGGACAGACCAACAGATGTCTTCTTGTTTTGTGTCTTTCTTCAATAGCAGATCCAAACACACTCTTCCGGTCAAACTCACTGGCCTCCAAAGCGATGGAACAGTTCATGAAGGTGTGTGTGTGTGCCTTTATCTTAAATATAATCTTGTGTTTTCATGTTTATGTGGATTGCAGTGTTAATTTTTACACAGATTTGTATTTTAGTCATAATACAGTGGCAAGTAAAAGTATGTGAACCCTTTGGAATTACCTGCATTTATGTATAAATGTATCTTAAAATCTGCTTTGATCTTCATCTAAGTTACAGTAATGAACGAACACAATCTGTATTAACTAATAACACAACAAATATTGTATTGTTCTTGTACATATTGAATACATCATTCAAACATTCATAGTGTTGGTTGGAAAAGTATGTGAACCCCTAGGCTAATGATGTCAACAAAAGCTAATTAGAGTCAGGAGTTGGAAAACCTGGCAATTAAAGTAATGACACGAGATTGGAGGTTTTGGTTAGAGCTACTTTGACTTATAAAAAGCACTCAAACATTTTGAGTTTTCTATTCACAAGAAGCATCTGCTGATGTGGACCATGCCTCGCCAAAAAAAAAAGAAAAGATCTCAGTAGATCTATGATTAAGTATTGTTGCTTTGCATAAAGCTGGAAAGGGTTACAGTGTTATCTGGAAGAGCTTAGATATTCATCTGTCCACAGTTAGACAAACGGTCTATAAATGGAGATGATTTAGTACTATAGGTACTCTCACTAGAAGTGGCCGTCCAGCCAAGATGACTCAAAGGGAACACCGCAGAATGCTCAGTGAGGTAAAAAAGAACCCTAGAGTGACAGATAAAGACTTGAAGGAATCATTGGAACTGGTTAACATCTCTGATCATGAGTCTACTATACAGAAAACATTAAACAGGTATGGTGTCCATGGCAGGACATCATGAAGGAAGCCGCTGCTTTCCAACAAAAACATTGCTCCACACCTGAAGTTTGCCAAAGACCACCTTGACACTCCACAACGCTACTGGGAAAATGTTTTGTGGACTGATGAAGCTAAGGTTGAATTGTTTGGGATGAACACGCAGCACTACATATGGCATAAAAAGGGCACCGCATACCAACATGAAAACATCATCCCAACGGTGAAGTATGGTGGAGGGAGCATCATGATTTGGGACTGCTTTGCAATCAACGAGGGAAAAAAGTAATTCCCAAATTTATCAAGATATCCTCCAGCAGGGGTCGGCAACCTATGGCACCATTGAGCCAACATTGGCACGTGAAGGGGTAATCACTGGCATGCCATCAACAGCGAGGGAGTAGACTATTTTATTTATATAAATTCTGCATCTGCATTCCAATCTACACCTTGATGTAATCCTTCCTCATGATCACGCAGTGTGTTTTCATCAGCTGAATGGGAGGCTAAACAAAAAGTTAAAATGTGACGAGACTGCAGTATACCCAACAAACTCGTGCAGCGCGTGCAAGCCATTCGCGCATCACGAGCCGGCAGCGCTTCACGTTCGGTTAATCGCGAGAGTAAACGCTCTCGCATCGCTTCGGTCAGACTGCGCATGACAGCCTATATTCAGTGTTTCATTTGTTTCTTTTTGCTTTCAGAACAACATGTTGATGTAATAAGGAAAACACCACTATTAATCCTTGAGATTTCCAACCCAGCATACAGGTACACCATCCTTAAACCATAATCACACTCAAAACTACATTAAACGATTAAAAGAGAAAACATAAACCCACATCGTATGAGTCTATTCAAAATATAAATTAAACCTGGAAATAGAGTTTTAGGATTTTGCAGGTGCGATTCAGATCGGCTTGTGATGTGCGAATGGCTTGCATGCACAGCGTGAGTCTCATCACACTTTAATAGTGTTTAGTCTCCCACTGAAAACACGCCTCATGATCATGAGGAAGGATTACATCAAGATGTAGATTGGAATGCAGGTCATATAAACTTCATATAAATATAATTGCCTGCTCCTCTCTCGCTGTTGCTTGTGTGCTAGTGATTACATGATTACAATGATATAATATAAGAAATATTTAAGATTGAACACAATTTCGCGATCAGTAATCAAATAAGCAAATGTGTGACATTAACTGTGTTAACTCATTTTGTGCAAAAGGACAGATTTTCTTTCATTAAAGCACTTTCACAAGATGCTCCGTGAAAATTCACATGCATTATTATATCATAATCGTCGGGTTTTGCACAAAATGTTCAGTCAAACTGTTATGCTGATGATATAATTTGTAATGAAAATAATCAAATCAATTAGAAAAATGCAAGCGGACTCATACTTTGGAAAATCACATACATTTGCATGTTTTCAGGATAATGTCAGGGTGACTGTGTGCCAGTTGAAGCTCAGTAGAAGTTGGGTGATGCAGCAGGACAATGACCTTAAACATCAAAGTAAATCCACTACAGAACAGTGTTGGGGGTAATGCGTTACGAGTAACACGTGTTACATATTCAGATTACTTTTTCAAATAACGAGTTAAGTAACGCTTTATTTGTTTTATTTCTAGACCATAATATTGGAGTTACTTTTTTAAAAAAGTAACATGTTGCTTTTGTACACCACTACTTTCCCTGTATTGTGAGAAATCAGGAGTAAAAGTGTGCAACCTTCGGGGAGGAGACGTAGTGCATGATGGGCATTGTAGTTCTATAGAGTGTGAGGCCAGAGACTATTTAGCAAATGAACGGGAGAAATTGGAATGCCCAACCAAGAAGCTCTAGCACCCAACAGTCAATGGATGTAGAAAGGAAGTCCTTCCTTGCAGTTAAAAGAGCCAATCCCCTTTTAGATGCAGACATCACCTGTCAATCAACTTGCTAACGCGCATGCGCATTAGCTATACAAGCTGGGAAAATAGCGTGTTGTAATGTAATAAGAGCTGAGAAAAGCTGACTCTGGATCAGTGACTCCAAGCAACGTTCTACATTGATTGTGTATGCAGAGAAAATGTCTTAGTTTCTAAAAAGATTCTACTTTGTTGTTTTATAATAAACAAGTAGTTTGATTCATGAAACAAACTGTTTTATTACATTTTGGTAGCATTAAAAATGATTCCATTCAAGTTGGATCAACATGTGCCTTTGAAGTTGTGGTGTCTGTCACCATGGATCAAGTCAAAACAAGCGTGCACTGAGATGACTTAAGTGAAAAATATTATTTTATTATCAGACACATTCCTTGAACATGTTAGGTTGGCATTCCCCACTGAATTTTATCCTGACTTCTGAACAACATCTTAAGTTGACTCTGGCATTGTCGATGGGCACAGCACATGATGGCATATATGATGCAGGTTCAAGTGTTGGACTTTACTGCTTTAGGTAAGACAGTGGTTATTCTTCATTATTCATATTAGCTGCCATGTTGTAGGATCTTTATTATAAATATGATGTGAAGACCTACTTTCTAAATATCTGTTTGTTTACGATGTTGTTTTGACATGAGTGTTGTACAGTAGCTAGCATAACCTGTAATGTCTCTTGTATGCAATGCATGGCTTATTTGTATGGTATGCATACCATAGCAGAAGAGAAAGTGGCTGTGAGAAAAAAAGTAATGCAAAAATAACGTAAAAGTAACGTAACACTTTACATTCCATAACATTTTTTAATTAAGTTACTTTTTTTTAAGGAGCATCTAACGAGTTACTTTAAAGACAAGAAAGATTATAATTGTTTGTGTGTTGTTAGTTTAAGCACATTGTGTTTGTCTGTACTTGTGACTTTGATGAAGATGAGATCACATTTTGAGCAATTCATGCAGAAAACCAGTTAATTCCAAAGGGTTCACATACTTTTTCTTGCCAATATATACGCCTTTTGAGGAAAATGTCTTTTAAAATTAGTCAGTGTCATATTCATTTATTTTGGTGACTTAAACGTCCTAATTTTAGTCCATGAAAATAACATGTTTTAGTTGATAATAATGTGCAAAGTGGAAAAAACGAGTCAAACTGTATCACACCAGACTCTGCCCAAATATTCAAACATTTTGAAAAATGTATACCATTTAATTATTTAAAAATGTATAAAATATATTTAAGATTTATCAACATAAGACAGCTCAACTACATGAGAAAACTGTATTGAAAGCCTGAGCTCATGAAATAATACCATACAATGAATATACTGAAGTATTAGCTACTTTTTAGTTACTGTATTATGAATTATTCACACTTAAGATAATATTTTGTGTTTTAGACAGTTTTCAGGATTAGTTCACCCAAAAATGAAAATTCAGTCATTGTTTACTCACCCATGTGTTGTTATAACACTATATGACTTTCTTTCTTTTTCTGAACACAAAGGGGGAAATTGTGAATAAATGTTGTTCTCAGTGATGTCATACAATGGCAGTTTATGGTGACCATCTCTTCAAGCTTCAAAAGAACACAAAAGTATAATTCAGAAGTCTAATAAATTATTCCATGAGACTCATGATTGTTATGAAAGTATACGATAAGATTTGATGAGAAACAAACTGAAATCTAATGTGTTATTTAGTGAAAATGTTCACTGACCGTTGATCTCCTGTGTGCGTTCATGATAGGACACGAGAGCAACAGTTCACGCAGCCCCCTCACGACATTGGGGTGTTCAAGCGAAAACTTGTTTTGTTTATCTAAAAACAGATCCTCCACAGTGATAGTGACAACAGAACACAACACAGCTGCACACAAAACAGAGAACAGAACTTACTAAACATGTCTGAAGAGTTTGTAGTCCAAGAATTGATGCATTTCTATGCCCAGACTTATTTTTTGGAATGGAGTACTCATAAATCAAACAGAAACATACAGGCAGCCACTGTCACACCGTGTCCTAACCTGACGGCAAACGACACGAGATAAAAGTTATATTTTCTATGGTAATCAGAGTTTTTGTCCTAACCAGCAGTGATGAGCGACGGTATATTCTATTGATTGCTTGTTTTCTATTTTTGGCATCGCGCGGGTAACTCCATCCGCTGTGAACTGGCACCGGTCAAAAACTTTCAAAAACAAAATAAGGCTGGGCATAGAAATGCATCAATTCTTGGACTACAAACTCTTCAGACATGTTTAGTAAGTTCTGTTCTCTGTTTTGTGTGCAGCTGTGTTGTGTTCTGTTGTCACTATCACTGTGGTGGACCTGTTTTTAGATAAACAAGACTAGGTTTCTCTTGAACGCCCCAATGTCGTGAGGGGGCTGTGTGAACTTTTGCTCTCGTGTCCTATCATGAACGCACACCGGAGATCAACGGTCAGTGAACATTTTCACTAAATAATACATTAGATTTCAGTTTGTTTCTCATCAAATCTTATCGTATGCTTTCATAACAATCATGAGTCTCATGGAATCATTTATTAGACTTCTGAATTATACTTTTGTGTTCTTTTGAAGCTTGAAGAGGTGGTCACCATAAACTGCCATTGTATGACATCACTGAGCACAATATTTATTCACAATTTCTCCCTTTGTGTTCAGAAAAAGAAAGAAAGTCATATAGTGTTATAACAACACAGGGGTGAGTAAACAATGACTGAATTTACATTTTTGGGTAAACTATCCCTTTGAGTTACATGTAGCACATTTTTATGGAAACAGCGTATTCACAATGCAAGTTACGCATTTTGATTACTGAATATATTAGTGAATATGCATAAATATTAAATATATAATGTTTTCGTCAGTAATTTAGCTGAAGAGATTAACACCAGTGGATTGTAATAAGAGTGTTTTGTGTTTATTTACCTCTCAGGCTGTCGGTATGCTGTATCTTCATGAAGTTCTGAAGCCTATAATCAATCGAATCTTTGAGGAACGGAAATACATCGAGCTTGATCCGTGCAAGATAGATCTGAACCGCTCCAGGTGTGTACACACACACACACCCACACACACACATGTTGGTGCAGCTATCATTATGAGGACTCTTCATAGACATAATGATTTTTATACTGTATGAACTATAGATTCTATCCCCTAACCCTAACCCTACCCCTAAACCTAACCCTCACAAAAAACTTTCATTTTTACATTTTCAATAAAACATTGTTTAATATGTTTTTTAAGCAATTTGAATTATGGGGACACTAGAAATGTCCTCATAAACCACATTTATAGCATAATACCCTTGTAATTACCAGTTTATAACCTAAAAAAATCCTCCTAAAACACTTAAACCTGTCCATACACACACACACACACACACACAAAAACACACGTATAACAGTGTCACTAGGTGAAAAATTCACTGGCGTAGAGAAGAGTTGCCAGGAAACAGCAGAGAACTCTCAACCTTCTGACTCTTGCAGTTCGGCTTTCACATCTATGTATAGTATAGTGTGAATTATCCACCTGTTAAATGGCACTAAGCATGAAGCAGATGACTAATATGCCTCCATTCAGTGTGGTAGTGTTTTCATATTGTTAAGGCAATACTTTGAAATAGTCATACATTTATGAACTCTTATTCTAAAAAAAGACTTTTGACTCTCAGCATAAAGTCTGGTCAACATTGCAAATTATTCTGACCAAGAACCATACACTTAGACAGGAAGAGACCATTGGATAGACTTGTAAAGCGGATGTAACTCTAAGAACAAAGAATAACATACAGCTGTGTTTTTGGATGTCTAGTTTATGGTGACCACCTCTTCAAGCTTCAAAAGAACACAAAAGTATAATTCAGAAGTCTAATAAATTATTCAATGAGACTCATGATTGTTATAAAAGCATACGATAAGATTTGATGAGAAACAAACTGAAATCTAATGTATTATTTAGTGAAAATGTTCACTGACTGTTGATCTCCTGTGTGTGTTCATGATAGGACACGAGAGCAACAGTTCACGCAGCCCCCTCACGACATTGGGGCGTTCAAGCGAAAACTCATTTTGTTTAACTAAAAACAGTGATAGTGACAACAGAACACAACACAGCTGCACACAAAACAGAGAACAGAACTTACTAGACATGTCTGAAGAGTTTGTAGTCAAATAATTGATGCATTTCTATGCCCAGCCTTATTTTTTTGAATGGAGTACTCATAAATCAAACAGAAACATACAGGCAGCCACTGTCACACCGTGTCCTAACCTGACGGCAAACGACACGAGATAAAAGGTATATTTACTATGGTAATCAGAGTTTTTGTCCTAACCAGCAGTGACGAGTGACGGTATATTCTATTGATTGCTTGTTTTCTATTTTTGGCATCACGCGGGTACGCAGCCCCCTCACGACATTGGGGCGTTCAAGCGAAAGCTTGTTTTGTTTATCTAAAAACAGGTCCTCCATAGTGATAGTGACAACAGAACACAACACAACTGCACACAAAACAGAGAACAGAACTTACTAAACATGTCTAAAGAGTTTGTAGTCCAAGAATTGATGCATTTCTATGCATTTCTAAATTGCTTTATATGAAATCAAAATGGACATTGTAACTGAAATACTCCAAATAATTTGTCTTAAAATTGTGTCGGGCCATGCAATCAGATTGTCTAAGTCTGAGACCACTGCACAGAAAACCTTCTCTAAAACCCTCTCTCTCTCTCTCTCTCTCTCTCTCTCTCTCTCTCTCTCTCTCTCTCTCTCTCTCTCTCTGTAGACGAATCTCATTTAAAGTAGGCATGTCAGAAGCAGAGGTGAGAGAGAGCAGTGTCGGTCTTCTGCAGATGTATCTCACCAGCATCATGGAGGCCATCGTGAGCTCAGTGTCCCAGTGTCCTCCTGTGATGAGGGTTGTGTTCAAACAACTCCATAAACGAGTGGAGGAACAGTTTCCAGAACCAGAGAATGAGGTCTGGACCTCATCAAACCCTTCAGATGATCCTGTCTGCTGTCTGTCTCTCAGTGTTACATTTAGTCATTTAGCAGATGCTTTTATCCTAAGTGACTTACAAATGAGACACATAGCAAGCAATTTGTCATACAAAGTTTAACAACATCTGGAGTATAGGCCTGCCAAGATGCTAGCACAGAAGAAAGAGAGAGACAAGATTTTTTTTTTGTACATTAAGTGCAAGTTAAGTGCAGTGGTAAGTGTAATTAGTGTGGGTTGGTTAAGTAATTGCGGAACACATGTGATTTCTGCTGGTTCTTGAATGTTGAGAAAGTAACAGCAGATCGTGTGGAGGTTGGAAGTTCATTCCACCACAAAGGAGCAGAGAAAGTAAATGATCGTGAAATAGACTTAGACCTATTTGTGATGGGACCACCAGACGTAGCTCCTTCATAGACCACAGAGAGCGAGTTGGAGCATAGACCTGAAGAAGTGAATTGAAGTAAGAGTGTGCGGTTCCATTGGCTGTCATGAAAGCCAGAGTCAAAGCCTTGAATTTGATGCAGGCAGCTACAACTAGCCAGTGGTGTGAAATCAAGAATGGGGCGACATGAGCCCTTTTTGGCTGATTGCAGACCCACTGCTGCATTCTGGACCATCTGCAGTAGCTTAATTGTGTTAGCTGGAAGGCCAGCCAACAGAGCATTGCAGTAGTCTAGTCTTGAAATGACCAGAGCTTGGACCAGGAACTGTGTAGCATATTCAGACAGGAAAGGTCTGATTTTCCTGATGTTGTAAAGCATGAATCTGCAAGACCGGGCCATTGATGAGATGTGCAGTGAAATTAAGCTGGTCATCTACCAACACTCTCTGGGCTGTTCTTTTTGGTGTTAGTGTAGCTGAACCAAGATGAATAGTGAGGATGTGGTCAACAGATGGGTTGGCTGCGATCACGAGGTGTTCTGTCTTGGCAAGGTTGAAGGTGTCATTCCTTCATCCAGGCCGAAATGTCCGAGAGGCAGGCAGAGATACGAGCTGAGGCAGTAGGGTCATCAGACTGGAATGACAGGTAGAGCTTCCTATCATCTGCGTAGCAGTGGTAGGAAAAGCCATGTGCCTCAATGACCGAACCGAGTGATGTTGTGTACATCGAGAAGAGGAGGGGTCCAAGCATTGATCCTTGAGGAACCCCAGTGGTCAGCTGGTGTGTCTTGGACACCTCTTCTGTCCAGGAGACCATGTATGTGTGTGTCTGTACATATGTGTATAATTAGTTTTTATTTTTTATTTTTTATTATTATCTATGTCTTGCTGCTGTTTTTGTATTGTTTTTGTATGGTTGTACACTGGAAGCTCCTGTCACCAAGACAAATTCCTTGTATGTGTAAGCATACTTGGCAATAAAGCTCATTCTGATTCTGATTCTGATTCTGATGAACGATCTGCCAGTGAGAAATGACTCAAACCATCCAAGCGCAGATCCTGTGATGCCTAGGTCAGAGAGGGTGGACAGGAGGATCTTATGGTTCACTGTGTCTAAGGCAGCAGACAAGTCAAGGAGGATGAGGACGGATAATTTGGAGTTAGCTCTTGCCAGTCACCGGGTTTCAGCTACTGACAAGAGGGCAGTCTCTGTTGAGTGTCCTTTTTTGAAGCCAGACTGATGTCTGTTGATTAGGTTGTTCTGTGAGTGAAAAGCAGACAACTGGTTGAATACGACCCTCTCAAGAGTTTTAAACAGGAAGGGTAGGAGAGAAATTGGTCTGTAGTTGTCGACTACTGTGGGATTATGTGTTGATTTTTTTAAGAAGTGGGGTTACTCGAGCCTGATTGAATGTATTGGGAAAGTTTCCAGTTGTGAGAGATGCACTGATAATGTATGTGAGTGCGGGTAAGATCGATAGAGAGGCAGCTTGCATAAGATGAGAGGGTCAAGTGGACAGGTGGAAGGGTTAGAATGAAGCACTTTGGAGACCTCAGTCTCAGAGAGAGGAGAGAAAGAGGAAAACAGACAATGGGAAATTTGAAGAGAGTAGCTATGGGTGTTAGGCATAGAGAACTGGCTGCTGATGCTCACTACCTTGTCAGTAAAAAAAACATGGCAAAGTCATCAGCAGTCAGAGAAGTAGTGGGATGTGGTGGAGGAGGATAGAGAAGAGATAAGAAAGTTTAAAATAGTTTACAGGAATCTGAAGTGTTACTGATCTTGTTCTGGTAATAATACATTTTAGCAGCAGAAAATGTAACAGAAAAAGAGGAGAGAAGTGATTGATACTTACACAGGTCAGCAGGGTCTTTTGACTTGTGCCACTTTATCTCCGCAGCCCTCAGTTCGGTTCGGTGATCATGAAGTGTCTCCGACAGCCAGGGGCTGGAGGGTGTGGCACATGCTGGCCTGGAGGTAAGAGGACAGACACTATCAAGGCAAGAAGTTAATGTTGAGCAAAGAGCATTTGTAGCATCATTTAAATCAAGTGAAGAGAAATGGTTAGTGGAGGGAAGGGATACAGAGACTATGGAAGAGAAGCGAGTGGGTGAGTGAGAGCGAAGTTTGCGGTGGAAGGAGACCATAGGTGGAGTAAGAGGTAAAGAAGAAGGTAGAGTAACATAAAACTGGATGAAGAAGTGGTCAGAGATATGTAGAGGGGTAACATAGGGGTTATTGGTGATAGTTACATGTAAGGATGAGATCTAGCTGTTTCCCTGCTCTGTGAGTTGCAGAGGTGTGCAGTCTTGTAAGGTCAAATGAGGTCAGAAGAGCTAAAAAGTCAGGATGATGTCTGGTTTGTGTTTTCTCTCTGCAGGATGTGAAGTATTTGGCCATCAGTGGCTTTTTCTTCCTGCGTCTGTTTGCTCCTGCGATTCTGACGCCCAAACTTTTTCAGCTGAGAGACCATCACGCAGACACACGCACCAGCAGAACTCTTCTGCTGCTCGCCAAGGTCCAACACACACATCTGTTTCACTATACTACAAGATTCCCACGTGTCCTTAAAAAGTCTTAAAATGTCTTTGAGTTTTCAAAATGTAAGGCCATAAAAAGTCTTAAATATCTTAAATGGTGTAACAAAAGTCTTAATTATCTTTCAAAGAGGTCTTAAATTTAGTGACAGAAAAACAGGAATCGTGATATGGCCAAATGTATTATATTTTATTAAACTGCAAATGTCTGTGATTTAATTAAATCTATAGTCTGTATGCGCTGCATGCTTTAAAGTGAAGACGCGGCACTGTTGCACATTCTCCAAGCGTGCAGAGAGCTCATGATACGGTGTTTCCAGCGGTTTCAGAGCGGTTCAAAATTACTGTTAATTACTGCTTATTTGTGTTTTATGATAATGTTTATTTTACAGCATTTATAAAGTAATAAGATGTAGATAATTGTAAGAGTGCATATTTTATTTCCCTTATCTGTCTGTGTGAGAAATGGGGAGTACAGACATTTCAAAATAAGAGTCCTGGTTATTATTGAAAATTTCTTGTTGCCTCTGTGTTTGGGCCCATCACAGTAAAAAAATATTTTTTTTTTAGCACATTTAATATATCAAATTTAAAAACTATCGGTCATCCATCCATCACATTATTGCATCAGCAAAATCCAATATCGGTCGATCTCTAATTTGTATGTGTTGCTATATTGATGCACAAAACAATTTTAAAATGATCTGGTATAGACATATTGTACTAACTTTATTTGTTCAAGTCCTAAAAAAGGTCTTAAAAAGTCTTATTTTAAAATATGTGCAGCATCCCTGTACTAATGAGGACATCTCAGAGACCTTGTTTACACCTTGAATTAAGATAGATTTTGGGTGACTAATTTGGCATTTACAAGATAGAGAGGGAGCTATCCATGGTACTGACCTCTCTCTCTCTCTGTCTGTCTATGTCTCTCTCTGTCAGGCTCTTCAGAGTGTTGGTAATCTTGGGTTACAACTGGGTCATGGAAAGGAGCAGTGGATGACCCCTCTGCATCCCTTTATTCTTTGCAGTGTGGCGTCCGTTAAAGATTTTCTGGACAAACTCATAGACATCAACCACGACAACGGTGAGTCACCATGACGACTGTCCGCAAACATCACAGCTACTTATTACCATGACAACATATACAGAGAAAGACAATACATTTTAAAGACTATTTACTAAAAATACTTTTCATAATATCATCAAAAACTGTCTGAAGTTGATTTATAATTATAGGATTATAGGATGCTCCCTTGCTCCCTATTTAGTGAATGTCTTAACCTCCAGTGTGCTGTCTGTCTGCACTGGTCTCAGAACAGTTTGAAATGCACCTTATTTTCATCCTAACTCCATATAAAGCCTCTGAAAGCAAAAGTTTTTAGATTTTAGATGAACCCATTTATTCTCAATGTGATAATACACAGTAAATATAGGAATGCATTTATTAATGTTAATGAATAGAATCATATTGTACAGTGATAACAAAATAAAATCTAACAAACTATATATTAAAATGAAGCAAAATGACCCACAGATGTGTTAATGTTGCTAACATGTTTTTAACTTTTGTGTGAATAATGTCCCAAAATCCACGTATGTGGACATCATGTTTATGACGTGCGAAATATGATCAGATTTTTTAAAGCAGCATATCAAGTGAAACTAGAGACTCTACTCTTTACAACCAAACAGGTTTCAATGAAAAAACTTAAAGAGATAAAAAATTAAATCATGGTTTTTGCAGGATCACTGGGTTTCTGCGTTCGTCATGCCAGTGAAGTCACCAGAAGCCACCAGATGTGGAAATTATATGTATTACCAGGATTTTAATGTGACAAAATGGCTTACTGACCTTATCTATACCTTAACTTCATTACTGACATAACACTGTAATCTGGTAAACATTGCAACACCAATAAATCTCTGATTTAATCACATTAAAATCATGTTAACACACATATTGTTTATGTCTTGTGGCTATACTTTTGATACAGTGAGTATTTTAACGTTTACAGATTGATGCCATTGACTTCCATTGTAAGTGTCTCACTGGAACACAAACTTGTGCTTTTTTTTTTTTAAAGAAAATGTTAATTTGCAATGCTGTCAATTGATCTTAACTTTTATTTAACCTGGAATATTCCTTTAAAGACAATAAAATGCACTATGGATCATAAATGGTCTAGGTATTCTCTGAGAGATCACATGCCGATATCAACTCTGTCACAACACCAAACTCGCCTTGTCAAACACTGCTTTAATATTTAATGCTCTTGTGAATACATTTAACACAGCGTGATAACATGTACTCGTGAAGCTGTTACTCAGACAAACATGGAAGAATTATTTAAATGTATAGGCCAAAAAGAATAGACTGATACTTTATATCAGCCAGGACGATTAATTTGGAAATGATCGCCATTGGTAAATAACTGCCTGTTTCATTGTATCACTTAATATGATGCCATATTTTGTTCCTATTTGAAACCAAAATAAATGTTTAATTCGAGTCTGAAATGCAGCATTAGAATTAACAGTTAGAATATTTTAAACAAATATATTTTTGCACCAATAAAATACTTCATATAGTGCAATTCATAAATGGTTTTATGACTCATGCCAATTATAAATCAAGCGTGTAATTAATACAATTGTTGTATATATAATATATATATAAAAAATAGATATAAAATATTATATTAATATTAGAATAAAATATTTTCAAAATTAATGTCAGGTTTGTAGACATGTACCCTTTAAGTTCATGGTGTTTAAAAAAAAAACAAAAAAACATTTAAAGCATTTTAGACAAAAAATAAATAAATAAAAATTGAATGACTTTAAAAATATCATGTGGTGCAACCATCAAGTAAAAGGTATTAAAATAGTTTCCTTGCACCTTGAATACACGAGAGAGTACACAACGACATCATTCATTTAAAAAATGTTTTCTAACGTATGTTTCAAGGTGAAAAATATTTTGTACAAATATCATGAATTTTTAAGTCAAGAATATCAAGAAGTTTTCTCATGGTTACACCAAATGACCAGAACCTAATGTGTGTGTTCATTAAAATGTCAAAATCTTGATATTTAATGAGATGACAAATAGTGTTTTGTTTTTAAATCTTCACACAGTCTTACGGGTCTAAAGAGATCTGCTCTGTTTTATGATTTCTGTCACATGACAGCAAAATTTCTACCTACATGTTGGTTACACCACATGACTTTCATTTAGTGGATAAACATTTTCATTAAATATAGAATTCTGGTGATGATTTTTAGCAGAGTGATGATATAGACATTAGTTAAATGGCTTAGTGTAATACAAGTGCTTATAACGTTTGACCAATAGGTGGCGCTGTCACCAAATAGATATGGTATTATCAGGGCTTGGTCACAATGCCCAATATGAAGTTTCATGTCAATACACCAAAGCGTTCATGAGATACAGCCTCAGACCCTTATTGACATCTTGCCTTATAATTCATTTATGTGGTACACAAGAACCTTTTGGTTTATCAAAAAGCTTCTTCTAACTTCTTGTCATGAGTGTCCCTAGATGATACACGGCAAATTTCATGCAAATCAGATGTATGGCCTAAGAGGAGTTTGAAAATTTGTTGGACAGGAAGTATGGCCGACCATGGCAAATTGGGTATCATTCAACTCCGTGTGCCCCAAAGTGGGTTAGGGGTTAGGGTTAGGGTTAGGGTTTAGGGTTAGGGTTAGGGTTAGAGTGCTGGAACACTCATGTAATGCTTGTGGTGGCATATACCAAGTTTTGTGTGAATATGCTGAAGCATAGCAAAGATACACCCTCACGTCCATGTTGGCATACTCGCCATCGAATTCATTGATACGTTATACGAGAACGGTTTGGTCTATCGTCATGAATCTCATAACATTTTATCATGAGTGTCTCTAGATGATACGTGCCAAATTTCAAGCGATTTGGACATACGGTCTAGTAGGGGTTGAAAAAGGTATTTTATTTGGAAAATTCTAAATAGCGGGAAATTGAGTGGGCAGAGCTTAACAATGTTTGGGACTCAGCACCGAAGGAATCAGAGTAAAAAAGAGTTTTGTTTTCTAGGACTTATGGTTCAAAAGTTACAAGCCGAAATGTAGGTAAAAATTTGAACCTGTTGTGGCGCTAGAGGGTTTGAGTTAGAGAGTTCAAATTTTGTGTGGTGTCTAGTCATACCCACCCCTATCAGTGCGCCAAATTTCAGCATTTTCCTACATACGATTCTACGGGCTGCCATAGACTTCAAGAGTGGAAGCAGAATAATAATAAGTGTGTCACATCAGATTTAACCACATTTAACTGCAGCGTAAATGTAACTCTAAAAGCTCAAATGATTTGAAAACCAAAATACGAGGAGGATGCTGGATGTGTTCCTGTATCACATGGTGTCTCATTCTCGTCTCTCTAAATCTCTGCAGTGTGTGAAGTTCCTCAGCGTGCCGTCTTTTTACCATCAGTCATTGTGAAGGAAGGTTTCCTGCAGAAACACAAAGCTGAAGGGCCGCAGCTCATCAAACGCTTCGCTTTCAAGAAACGATATTTCTGGCTCAGCTCAGAGATGCTGATGTACGCCAAGAGCCCTGACTGGCAGGTTTGACACACACACACACACACACGAGGGTCTTCCCCATTTAGTGTGTGGTTGTGATACTCATGTTTATGTGTGTTTGTATGAATGGGAGCATCATTAGCTGTGGGTTAATTATCATTTCGTGGCTTTTGATGTTTTTGAGGAAAGTGCTGAGGTGAGCCGTGTGTGTGTGCAGCTCTTTGTGTGTTTCTGAATAAAGAAATGTTTAATATCTCTCTCTCTCTCTCTTAAACATTAAAAGTGTTTAGCTGTGTCTTGTTTTGCAGTAAAACATCTAAACATCCTTAAAAGAACATACTAACAAGACTTCTCATCATAGGAAATCTTAAGTTTATTTTTCTGGTTACAAAATTACTTTTTGCAGTATGTATTCTCATTACATTCACAGTGCTGTGGAAAAAGTAAGTGAACCCTTTGATTTAATTATTGATCAATCCTCCTTTGGCAGCAGTAATCTCAATCAAGTGTTTCCGGTAGCTGCGGATTAGACCTGCACAACGTTCAGAAGGAATTCTGGATCATTCTTCCTTACAGAACTGCTTCAGCTCAGACATATTCTTAGGATGTCTGGTGTCTCTCTTGAGGTCATTCCACAGCATCTCTATTGGGTTAAGGTCTGGACTCTGACTGGGACACTCCAAAAGGTGGATTTTCTTTTTTTGAACCCATTCTGTAGTGGATTTACTTCGATGTTTAGGGTCATTGTCCTGCTGCATCACTCAACTTCTACTGAGCTTCAGCTGGCACACAGACACCCTGACATTATCCTGAAGGATATCTTGATTAACTTGGGAATTCATTTTTCCTTCGATGATGCCAAAGCAGCCCCAAATCATGATGCTCCCTCCACCGTACTTCACCGTTGGGATGATGTTTTCATGTTGGTATGTGGTGCACTTTTTACACCATACGTAGTGCTGCATGTTCTTCCCAAACAATTCAACCTTAGTTTCATCAATCCACAAAACATTTTCCCAGTAGCGTTGTGGAGTGTCAAGGTGGTCTTTGGCAAACTTCAGGTGTGCAGCAATGTTTTTGTTGGAAAGCAGCGGCTTCCTTCGTGGTGTGCTGCCATGAACACCATACCTGTTTAATGTTTTCTGTATAGTAGACTCATGAACAGAGATGTTAACCAGTTCCAATGATTCCTTCAAGTCTTTATCTGTCAATCTAGTGTTCTTTTTTACCTAACTGAGCATTCTGCGGTGCTCCCTTTGAGTCATCTTGGCTGGACGGCCACTTCTAGTGAGAGTACCCACAGTAATAAACAGTACATTAATAGACAATTTGTCTAACTGTGGACAGATGAATATCTAAGCTCTTCAACTCAAAATGTTTGAGTACTTTTTATAAATCAAAGTAGCTCTAACCCACACCTTCAATCTCGTTTCATTAATTGGATGGCAGGTTTGCCAACTCCTGACTCTAATTAGCTTTTATTGTCGTCTTTAGTCTAAGGGTTCACTTACTTTTTCCACAGCACTGTGAATGTTTAATGGGATGTGTTCAATAAAGAACATAAAAGATTATAATTGTTTGTGTGTTGTTAGCTTAAGTACATTGTGTTTGTCTATACTTGTGACTGATGAAGATGAGATCACATTTTATGAGCAATTCATGCAGAAAATCAGCTAATTCCAAAGGGTTCACATACTTTTTCTTGCAACTGTATATATATATATATATATATATATATATATATATATATATATATATATATACATGATAACATTTCTAGTGTCCCCATAATTCAAATCACTTAAAAAACATACTAAACGATGTCTTATTGAAAATGTAAAAATGCAGAAAGTTTTTTGTGAGGGTTAGGTTTAGGGGTAGGGTTAGGGGATAGAATCTATAGTTTGTACAGTATAAAAATCATTATGTCTATGGAGAGTCCTCATAAGGATATCCACACCAATATGTGTGTGTGTGTGTGTGTGTGTGTGTGTGTGTGTGTGTGTGTGTGTGTTAGGTCCGCTCCTCTATCCCTATCCAGTATGTGTGTGCGGTGGAGAGAGTGGATGAAAACGCATTTCAGCTGCAGAATGTCATGCAAGTTATCACACAGGAGCCAGATGGACAACTGCACACCACATATCTGCAGTGCAAGGTGACACACACACACACACACACACACACACCCTCTACAAAAAAACTGTTTGTCTGCAGAAAGACACACACAAACCATCAAATAAATGTTTGACAGGATTTAACTGCATGTATCATATCACATTACATATGACAGACAGACTGACAGATAGACAGACAGACAGATACACAGACAGACAGACAGTTAGATAGATAGACAGATATGCAGACAGACAGTTAGATAGATAGACAGACAGACAGATACACAGACCGATAGACAGATACACAAACAGACAGATACAGAATGACAGAGACAGACAGATCCACAGACAGACAGACAGACGACAGATAGATAGACAGATAGACAGACAGATACACAAACAGACAGATAGACAGTACAGATACACAGACAGATAGACAGTCAGACAGATACACAGACAGATACACAGACAGACAGATACACAAACAAACAGACAGACACAGTTAGATAGATAGACAGACAGATACACAGACAGATAGACAGTTAGACAGATACACAGACAGATAGACAGACAGACAGATACACAGACAGATAGACAGTCAGACAGATACACAGACAGACAGATACACAGACAGATAAACAGACAGACAGACAGATACTCAAACAAACAGACAGACACAGATAGATAGACAGACAGATACACAGACAGATAGACAGTCAGACAGATACACAGACAGGCAGATACACAAACAAACAGACAGACACAGTTAGATAGATAGACAGACAGATAGACAGTCAGACAGATACACAGACAGATAGACCGACAGACAGATACACAAACAGACAGAGAGATAGACAGACAGATACACAGATAGATACACAGACAGACAGATACACAAACAGACAGATACAGAAAGACAGATAGACAGTCAGACAGATACACAGACAGATAGACAGTCAGACAGATACACAGACAGATACACAGATAGATACACAGACAGACAGATACACAAACAGACAGATACACAGACAGATAGACAGTCAGACAGATACACAGACAGATACACAAACAGACAGATACAGAATGACAGAGACAGACAGATACACAGACAGACAGACAGACAGACGACAGATAGACAGACATATACACAAACAGACAGATACAGAAAGACAGACAGACAGACAGACAGATACACAGACAGATAGACAGTCAGACAGATACACAGACAGACAGACAGATACACAGACAGACAGACAGACAGATACACAAACAAACAGACAGACACAGTTAGATAGATAGACAGACAGATACACAGACAGATAGACAGTTAGACAGATACACAGACAGATAGACAGTCAGACAGATACACAGACAGACAGATACACAGACAGATAGACAGTCAGACAGATACACAGACAGACAGACAGATACACAGACAGACAGACAGACAGACAGACAGATACACAAACAAACAGACAGACACAGTTAGATAGATAGACAGACAGATACACAGACAGATAGACAGTTAGACAGATACACAGACAGATAGACAGTCAGACAGATACACAGACAGACAGATACACAGACAGATAGACAGACAGACAGATACACAGACAGATAGACAGTCAGACAGATACACAGACAGACAGATACACAGACAGATAGACAGACAGACAGACAGATACTCAAACAAACAGACAGACACAGTTAGATAGATAGACAGACAGATACACAGACAGATAGACAGTCAGACAGATACACAGACAGACAGATACACAAACAAACAGACAGACACAGTTAGACAGATACACAGTCAGACAGATACACAGACAGACAGATACACAGACAGATAGACAGACAGACAGACAGATACTCAAACAAACAGACAAAGTTAGATAGATAGACAGACTGATACACAGACAGATAGACAGTCAGACAGATACACAGACAGACAGATACACAACCAAACAGACAGACACAGTTAGATAGATAGACAGACAGATAGACAATCAGACAGATACACAGACAGATAGACCGACAGACAGATACACAGATAGATACACAGACAGACAGATACAGATAGACAGACAGATACACAAACAGACAGATACAGATAGACAGACAGATACACAGACAGACAGACAGATACACAAACAAACAGACAGACACAGTTAGATAGACAGACTGACAGATACACAGACAGATAGACAGACAGACAGACAGATACACAAACAAACAGACAGACACAGTTAGATAGATAGACAGACAGATACACAGACAGATAGACAGTCAGACAGATACACAGACAGACAGATACACAAATAGACAGATACACAGACAGACAGAGAGATAGACAGACAGATACACAGATAGATACATAGACAGACAGATACACAAACAGACAGAGAGATAGACAGATACACAGATAGATACACAGACAGACAGATACAGATAGACAGACAGACAGACAGACAGACACTCATTATATACTCTTGAATACATTGTTTCAGAATGTGAATGAACTGAATCAGTGGCTGTCAGCGATTAGAAAAGTGAGTGTTTATAATGAACACATGCTGCCGTCATTCCACCCTGGAGCTCACCACGGTAACAAATGGACCTGCTGCCTGCAGCCCGACCGCACAGGTGTGTGTTTGTGGGTAATTTCTGGACTCTACAGACTTTATTTATTTCACAAGGGTTTTTTTTTTGTTTTGTTTTTTGGTAGATTGTGTCACGCTTGTTTTGCATTTCACATATGTATGTTACACACAACAGTAAATAAACAAGTGCACTATTGTTACCTTCTGCTAAATGTGCAGTTCATTTTGGTGTCTTTGCTGTGGGTTATCTGTGGAGAACAAAACAGTGCCAAAAAGTATCATGTCCACATTTTTAGACATGTGCCATGGTAATACAATGGTATACTTTGAAGAACCTTTGCGTGTCACTCACAAACTATTGTACATGAATATGGCAATCTGATACGAGAAAGTACTGGTCTGTAGTGGTAGTTTTAATCTCAGTATTTTTTAGTGCGCTTTATTATAAATAATGGCACATGAAATGAAAAGTACAAAATAATACAAATACAAGGAAGATGATGATGATAATTTTGGCAAAGAAAAATGATAATATTAGAGACCTGATGGGTTACTCACTATATTCTGTGTGTGTGTGTGTGTGTGTGTGTGTGTGTGTTTGCCAGCGTCGGGCTGCAGTCGGACTCATTCTGCCGTGACTCTGGGCGACTGGAGCGATCCATTAGATCCTGATGCTGAAACACAAATCATTTACAAAGAACTGCTGCAGGGACAAGACAAACTTAGGTCTGTGAGTGTGCGTGTGTGTGTGTGTGTGAGAGTGTGTGAGAGTGTGAGTGTGTATGTGTGTGTGCGTGTGTGTGTGTGTGTGTGTCTGTGTGTGTGAGTGTGTGTGTGTGTCTGTGTGTGTGGGTGTGTGTGTGTGTCTGTGTGTGTGAGTGTGTGAGTGTGTGTGTGAGTGTGTGTGTGAGTGTGTGTGTGTGTGTGTGTGTGAGTGTGTGAGTGTGTGGGTGAATGTGTGTGTGTGAGAGTGTGTGAGTGTGTGTGTGAGTGTGTGTGTGTCTGTGTGTGTCTGTGTGTGTGAGTGTGTGTGTGTGTGTGAGTGAGTGCGTGTGTGTGAGAGTGTGTGTGTGTGTGTGTGTGTGTGTGTGTGTCTGTGTGTCTGAGTGTGTGTGTCTGTGTGTGTGTGTGTGTGTGTGTGTGTCTGTGTGTGAGTGTGTGTGTGTGTCTGTGTGTGAGTGTGTGTGTGTGTGTGTCTGTGTGTGTGAGTATGTGTGTGTGTGTGAGTGTGTGAATGTGTGTGTGTGTGTGTCTGTGTTTTTGTGTGTGTTTTTGTGTGTGTGAGTGAGTGTGTGTCTGTGCTTGTGTGAGTGTGTGTTTTTGTTCCATTCAGTTCAGTGTTTGTCTGTGTGTGAGTGTGTGTGTCTGTGTGTGTGTGTGTGTGAGTGTGTGTGTCTGTGTGTGTGTGTGTGTGTCTGTGTGTGTGTGTGTGTGTTTGAACCAGGTGCACCACGTAGGATTTCATCTCTGAGATTTTAATCTCTTTAAACCATAGTCACAGACTTGTAAATTGTTCCCTCGTTTTAAGAAATGGTGCCCGCGTTTTTATAAACCCTCAATTTTGCAATCTGTACCCATTATTTCTCATAGCCATTTGATTGAACTACATACATATTAAAAACTGTGAATAAATATTGTTTTAGTGGTGTAATGTTGTTTGATAATTTCTGATAATATCCATATATTTTTCAGTTATTTTCTCAAAAATTAACAAAGCAGCGAAAACAAATCTAAAACTATAACTTTAATAAGTGACTGATGAACTAGATGGAACATGAGAGAAAGATCAAGCAAGTAAAGCAGGAATCAAAGTGAAATTGCTCCATCTAGTGGCCAACAAAACACCTGGCTATAGAAATATCAGTGATATGTACAGTAAATCAATATGTTTGGGCAGGATAACAGCTGTATATTTTAAAGATGTTGACTTTATCTCCACTGTGACAGCTTCGGATGGCTGAAAGGTGTGGGGCTCACAGGGTTGCCAATTATTACATATTACCCGGGACGTCCCGTGTTTTGACCGAAATTAAAACATTCTGTACTGGACACCTATTGTTCTGTATTTTAAAGATGAAAACTCAATAAAAACGATTGCAAATAAGTGGATGGGCTAGATTATGAAGCATATGACCCTTATATCCCTATCCTCACACCTTATTATGAAGAATCGTCCACTTTAAGCATGTAGCTACAACAACCTGAAGTATTAAACTATATGATTAACTGGGTCAATTTTTTGACTTACAAAATATTGAAATCTTCAGTTCCATTCAGTTCAGTTTTCGCACATTAAAGCTGAGAATAACATTTTTTTAATGTCTTGACATTATTTTTATTCCTAAAGGACAACTAGACTGTTTCTCTTTACTTTATTATTATTATTATTTATTTATTTCACAAATGAAGAAAGGGTTGTAACACCAGTGACAAATTCTCTTAAAAGATGAATTTTCTAAGATGGTGTCAATAGCTTCATAAAACATACACAACTGCCTAACTGTCTAACGTGTATTCTAGAGTTGGGGTACTCAAGTCTGGGACTTGTCATGGTCTCAGACATCTGGATTTCATGGCATTTGTGACACAATGGCAAACAAATAACATGATATAGGGTGACCATACTTCATAATTTTCCCAGACATGTGCTCTTTTTCAGACCTAAATTTGCCTTTGCCTTCATAATGATGTGCTCTCTACAGTTAGTACTATCATACATTCTGTGTATTTGATACTGTGCATCAGTTTTCAAGCGTATATATCCTTATGTGGCTGAGAGGGGCAGCGTGCACTCTTTCAAAGTGCTTTCTCTCTCTCTCACCCACGTGCGTGCTGTATGTGTGTATGTGAAAGAGATCGCCACACGTGCTCTGCCACTCTCATCCAGAAACATCAATAACGTAAGTACACTTTATAAAGTACGTTCCCCGGGGACCTGGGTATCTCAGCGAGTATTGATGCTGACTACCACACCTGGAGTCGTGAGTTTGAATCCAGGGTGTGCTGAGTGACTCCAGCCAGGTCTCCTAAGCAACCAAATTGGCCCGGTTGCTAGGGAGGGTAGAGTCACATGGGGTAACCTCCTCGTGGTCGTGATTAGTGGTTCTCGCTCTCAATGGGGCGTGTGGTAAGTTGTGCATGGATTGTGGAGAGTAGCATGAGTCTCCACATGCTGTGAGTCTCCGCGGTGTCATGCACAACGAGTCACGTGATAAGATGCACGGATTGACGGTCTCAGAAGCGGAGGCAACTGAGACTTGTCCTCCACCACCCGGATTGAGGTGAGTAACCACGCCACCACGAGGACCTGCTAAGTAGTGGGAATTGGGCATTCCAAATTGGGAAAAAAGGGGATAAAAATAAAAAAAAGACTCAGACTTGACTCGGACTCGACTAAGGTGGACTCAAACCCAACACTAGTGGATTCACACATACTCAGTGAGTGGGGCGTGAGCAAGGCATGAGCAACGCGTTGCGTTTGGATTTTCACATTGGCTGCGTCTCTTTTCTCGGTTCCTACAGCAACGGCGGGCAGTCACTTGCAGTTGTGTATCAGTGTACTTGGTCGTGATTGGTTAATATATCAAATCCCCTTTTAAGACAGGTCAGACCACTCTGCGGTCATCTTTGGAATGCCAAAACTATCCGCTCACTGCCACTTCTGGGACGCTTCACCTCGCAACTCATGCTTGCAATGTGAAGAGTAAACTCACTGCTCAAGCCCCGCTCAAGAAGGATATGTGAAACTGAGGTGAAGCATCCCAGACCGTTTTGGAAATGTCATTCTTTCCCCATTCAAGTAGATAGGAGCTGTACTTTTATGTTGCTTGTTAACAAAGAAAATAGCCGCCCAGCCTTTCCGAGAGCATTACAAAGATGACCGCAGGGTGGTCTGACTTGCCTTGAAAGGGACTTTGATATATTAACCATTCACAACCTATTACACTGATACACAAGTGCAAGTGACTGCCCGCCGTTGCTGTAGGAGCCTAGAAAAGAGATGCAGCCAATGTGAAAGCCCAAACGTGACGTGTTGCTTACGGAGTATGCGTGAAAAATGTTTCTCATGTAAGTTGGAGAGCTGAAGCCTTGTTTTTCCTTTTATATACATCATGCGCACCCTGTTCTCCACGGTCTGAGGCGTTTATACTTGATGGTCACCGTGGTTGTACAAAAGAACGGTACGCAGCCGTACAGTCCATACAGCGAGAAGGGTATAGCTGCCGGCATAGCTCCAAAAAGGGGCGTGAGCTCCAAATTTCCCAATAGGGAGCCCATAACCCTTTTGCCTAACCTTAACCCTTTTGGAGTTGGCGCAACTCCCTTTTGGAGTAACCCCACCCATATTTGGAGCAAGCCCGCCCCCATATGGAGGTGTCTGGCCCGGTATTTTAGAACTCCTTGTCTCCGGCCTGCAGCTATACCTACTTGGGTACAGCTGCAGACATCACTGGTTTAAAGACTCCTGTAGAAGTGTAATGATCCAGTTGTCCAGCAGGTGTCGCTGTTGTAATGAGCAATAGAAACAGAGGCGTTTTTACAGTGCAAAGAAATGGCAATTTTGATATCAACATTTCATATACTTTCATTAATAAAGCATGATTATATGTGAACCTTTGTACATTTAAATTAAATTTGTGCATTTAGCAGAAACTTTTATCCAAAGTCATTTAAACAAAACAACTTCTCAGTATGTGTTTCAAGCATCGTTGAGAGACTGTTGGGCTTGTAAATATAACTGCAAACTCTTGCTGTCTTAACACTGATTTTTTTTTTCTTTTTTAAAGCTTCATAGATAATTATCATTCTGTTCTATTATGACATCTCTGATGTTTGTTTGGGACATAGGAAGCAGTACCTGGAGACACAGGAAACACAGACAGCTGAACAGGAAGAGGTCAATCATACATCATCAGGTCAGACACGCCTCACTTTCATCACACTTGTGTTTTGAATGTTGACTAGCACTGCAGGAGGGCTGTAACACCAAAATCTGTATCACAGAATGTGTCATTTTATATCACAATAACAATATATAAAACAATATAATAATTTGTGCTGGAAATTCAACAAAAATATTAATTAACCATGTGGTTGCTTTTGGATAATTCAGTCAAATCAGCACTTTACAAATGAAAGGTGCTTTGTCTTATTGGATTATTTTTTCTTTATATATATATATATATATATATATATATATATATATATATATATATATATATGGAACTTCATTGACACAAAGCAAAACAATTCAGTTATTTACAATGAATAATAAGTCTGACATCGGTGCAAAAACAGCTTCAAAACAGTAAAACTAATATTCTGAAATAGATAGTTAAGTCTCTAAATTCTGATTGGCCAAAAAATTATTATCTACCATGGTACAAAATCTCTACCGGTTGACTCATTTTTACAATTGCAAAGTATATATACAGTCATAGTATCCAGTACTGAAGTACGGTACTCAATGATAACTCAAATGACACAGAATGAAACTCATTTTGTGAAATCTCATTATTAAAATCATGTCTGCATGCTATGCAAACCTTTAGTCATTGTTGTGTTTGCATATGTAATTAATTCTTATGTACAATTATTATGTTTTATTTGTTTGGAGAGGCTTTTGGACACTATGATAAATAACTTTTGTAATGCTATAACTTTTGATTGCTTTGTCGTATCAACACAAACTTTTTCTCAGATACAGTTGACATGATTGGGAACAAAACAAAAGCAGTTTTTTCAGAGCCACCTTATTTACACTCAGAGATATATAATGTTAAATAAGAAAATTAGAGAAAAAGTAAAATCTTTTTTTCTGATTTTTCAGCAGTTTCTTAGACTGAGACTCTCAGACTGCATCATAATCTATATTATTTAAAAAAAATTGAAAAGTTTTCATTACAGTGATACCAAACACTTGACCCTCCATGTTTTGTTTTGTTTTTTGTTGCATTATAAGCCTTTAAAATGTTGGGTATGCCACTGAAACAGGAAATCTTTATAAAAACCTTCAGAGCTTAAAGGGTTAATTCACTCAAAAATACACTACTGTTCTGTCTGTGTGTGTCAGTGTGTGTGCAGGGTCGCTCTGAGCGTGCTCGGGCCGTCGCCTCGCGTCTGCTGGAGGTTGTTCTGGATTTAGAGCGAGCTCATTCGTCCTTCCAGAGCCGAGAGGGAGACGAGAGCAGTTCACTCATACTGACATCGTAGAGAGCTTTACAAATCCTGAAGCCGATGCAGCGACCAACTAGAACTCACACGACACTGTAAAATTACAATTATGCAATCTGACGGTGGTGTCCTTGAATGACTCTAGACATTTGTTTAATGATTATTGTGCACGTTTTTGCAATCAAACGCAAGTTAAACTGCAAAAATCAGTTTCTTAATTGGTATTTTTCTTTCGTTTTCCGGGCTAACTATCGAAATATCCATAAACCAAGATATATTCCCCCTCGAAACAAAAATTGCATAAGATATAAACACTTGTTTTCAGGAAATATACTGTATATTGAATAGAAGTGTCATTTGTCAGCATGTTTTCTGAAACAAATAAAAAATAAATCATTAATATCTTGTGCAAAGTTAACTCTCAGTTAAAGGTGCTGCAAGCGATTTTTCCATGGAAAAGTATCCAAAAAATGTTCCTACTCCCTGAAAGATATTACTGAAATAAGTGTCGTAAGATATCTCACCGGTCTCTGGGACCGCTCTAGACTCTGTAAACAGCAAACAACGCTTTCGACCTGTCAATCATTTTGCGCGTTTTCATAGAATTGTAGTTGCAGCAAATTATTGAGGCTTAATGCCATTTTTATGGCATGTAGTTGATAACAGTTGTCAGTTGAGGGCGCTATTGTACTGCTGTTGTTTTGAACAACCGTTTCTGCTCTCAGTAAAGCTCATTTGGTATTTTTGGATTGCAGTGTTTTGGAAAAGGGGCGTGGCTAATCCAACGGCTCCGTCTCGTGGAAGTGGAACGGCTGAAATCACTTACAGCACCTTTAAATCCATCTTGATTTACGGATGTTTAGATATTTTGCACACAAAGAGAATATTGATTAAGAATTTGATTTTTTTTTTTTTTTTACAGCATATCGAATGTCTGTGAAATTATTTTTACTGTATGTATTTGTACTTTAAAAGTGTTTATATTCTTGATGCTCTCTGGGGTGAATTTTTAATCAAATGGCACACTGTAGCTTTTTAAAGCAGCCATGTGTGTGTGTATTGCGCTCTGCATGGCATTTGACAAAATGGCTTGACCTGTGTCAGTAAACACACACACACATAAGAAACCACACTTTGTAATTAAACAAGTGAGTAGTGTTTGAGTGGCTGTTGTGTTCACGACACACTAGAATCTATTTTGTGCAATTACTTGGTTTCTTGCTTTTCTTTCATCCAGGAGTGTGTGAAGTAGTTCTTGACCAAATGAACATGTTTCTGGATTAATATTGTAATATTTTTATACTTCCACACAAAGGACTTACAGTATATATATATTGGAATATCAGTTTGATTTATCGTTTTATCTTTAAGAGGATTGTAAATCGTTCTGCTTTTTGTTGTAAAATGTATTTAAACAGATGCTTGAAGAAGAAATTAGATTTGCTGTTGTTGTGGTTACACTGAATCCAGTTCACCGGTGTAAAACTAAACCGATCGCTGTAGCCGCATGTCAGTGTAGCTGATGATGTTGGTCTTTGTAATGGAGTGGTTTTTAGGTGTTTTTTAAGACTTAGCTATAGCTAGCTGTTGGTTATTTTAGACTGTTAAGGGGCTGTGATATACACTGATTTTCTTCAGGACTTTGCAACGTGCCAAACACTGTTTTTGGGTTGTGTGTGCATGTGTGCAAGACTGCAGCTGAATAGAGTTTTTAGCCTAATGACAAACTGTTTTAAACATTTGCTTCTCTCTGCAGGAAAACACATTTTGTTTGGACAGAAAGTTGAATATCTGCTGTGCCTGTAAAACTGTAAAACCATTTAAATGAAACTACATGAAACTCTTTGTATTTCTTTCTCTCAAACAAACAATCCAGGAAAAGACTGGCCTCTAATAATTCATACATAAGCATTACATTTATGAATACATAAAGCCAGGACGTCATGCTTGTTTACAATAGTGCTGTGCTGTTCATTTTCTCCATAACAAGATGACAAATAATCCATTTGATTTTGACAGGAAGTAATACTGCTCATTATATTATGCAAATGTGAGAGGGAACAAAACAACAAGTTATAAGAGAAAACACTGTGAATATTAAGATGAAAGTACAGAGTTTATAACACCGTGTCCTAACCAGGCATGTCATGTAATTACCCAGAAAACACAGAACGTTCCCCTAACGTTGGCATTTGGTTCCCGTTCAGTTATATTTTTGGAACCAATTCCTAACGTTCTAAGAACGTTCTCTTTAGTTTCTATCTTTTATAACCATAAACTAACATTTCCAGAACGTTGCAGGGAGGTATTTGTGTAACAACCAAAAAGGAACCTACACAGAACGTTCCCTAATGGTTATTTTTAGGTTTTATTTTTATAACCATAATGTTCCCTGAACGTTGCAGGGAGGTTTTTGAGACAACCTAATAAAAATCTACACAGAACGTTCTCAGATGGTTATTTTTAGGTTTTATTTTTGTAACCATAAACTAACGTTCCCTGAACGTTGTAGGGAGGTTTTTGAGACAACCTAATAAAAATCTACTCAGAACGTTCTCTAATGGTTATTTTTAGGTTTTATTTTTGTAACCATAAACTAACGTTCCCTGAATGTTGCAGCGAGGTTTTTGAGACAACCTAATAAAAATCTACACAGAACGTTCTCTAATGGTTATTTTTAGGTTTCATTTTTGTAACCATAAATTAACGTTACCATAACATTGCAGGGAGGTTTTTGTGAGACAACTTAATTAGAACCTACACAGAATGTTATCAAATGGTTATTTTTAGGTTTTATTTTTGTAACCATAAATTAACATTCCCTGAACGTTGCAGGGAGGTTTTTGTGAGACAACCTAATAAGAACTTACACAGAACGTTCCCTAATGGTTATTTTCAGGTTTTATGTTTATAACCATAAACTAACGTTCCCTGAACGTTGCAGGGAGGTTTTTGAGACAACCTAATAAAAATCTACACAGAATGTTCTCAAATGGATATTTTTAGGTTTTATGTTTATAACCATAAACTAACGTTCCCTGAACGTTGCAGGGAGGTTTTTGTGAGACAACCTAATAAGAACTTACACAGAACGTTCCCCAATGGTTATTTTTAGGTTTTATTTTTATAACCATAATCTAATGTTCCCAAAACGTTTTCAGGGATGTTTTTTGTGTGACAACTTAATAAGAATCTACACAGAATGTTCCCTAATGGTTATTTTCAGGTTTTATGTTTATAACCATAAACTAACGTTCCCTGAACGTTGCAGGGAGGTTTTTGAGACAACCTAATAAAAATCTACACAGAACGTTCTCAAATGGATATTTTTAGGTTTTATGTTTATAACCATAAACTAACGTTACCATAACATTGCAGGGAAGTTTTTGTGAGACAACTTAATTAGAACCTACACAGAATGTTATCAAATGGTTATTTTTAGGTTTTATTTTTGTAACCATAAATTAATGTTCCCTGAACGTTGCAGGGAGGTTTTTGTGAGACAACCTAATAAGAACTTACACAGAACGTTCCCTAATGGTTATTTTTAGGTTTTATTTTTGTAACCATAAATTAATGTTCCCTGAACGTTGCAGGGAGGTTTTTGTGAGACAACCTAATAAGAACTTACACAGAACGTTCCCTAATGGTTATTTTTAGGTTTTAATTTTTGTAACCATAAATTAACACTCCCTGAACATTGCAGGGAGGTTTTTGTGAGACAACTTAAGGACCTACACAGAACGTTCCCTAATGGTTATTTTTAGGTTTTATTTTTATAACCATAAACTAACGTTCCCTGAACATTGCAGGGATGTTTTTTGTGTGACAACTTAATAAGAATCTACACAGAACGTTCTCAAATGGATATTTTTAGGTTTTAATTTTTGTAACCATAAATTAACGTTCCCTGAACGTTGCAGGGAGGTTTTTGAGACAACCTAATAAAAATCTACACAGAATGTTCTCAAATGGATATTTTTAGGTTTTATGTTTATAACCATAAACTAACGTTCCCTGAACGTTGCAGGGAGGTTTTTGTGAGACAACCTAATAAGAACTTACACAGAACGTTCCCTAATGGTTTTATTTTTATAACCATAATCTAATGTTCCCAAAACGTTTTCAGGGAGGTTTTTGTGAGACAACTTAAGGACCTACACAGAATGTTCTCTAATGGTTATTTTTAGGTTTTATTTTTCATTCACATTTGTTTTATATGATTTTTTTATTTTTATAACCATTTCAGTTGATATTTCAGTTGATACAACAATGACTGAAATTAGTGCAGTGTTTAATTAAATGTAGAAGTTAAGATCACAGTGTATGGGATTTAAACACATTATAATTAAGAGACATGAAAAGCAAACACAATAAACGTGTCTTACCTTACGTGCTGCGCCTGATACATACACGTGCATTTGATATGACTTCCTTCACCTCGATGCTATAAATTGTTATCAGTGTGAACACACCTTAAATGGACCATTCAGACGAACTCATTATTTTGCTATCAAAATCTAGGCACAGTCCAACGGTAGAACAGAACACAAAACCAAGTTGTTGTTTTTTTAAGAGGAAGTTCTTTTTAAATTACACGGCGTCTAAAAAACTTTGTGCAAGACGCTGAATAAACAGCGAGAGGTGGTGCAACGGTCAAAGAAGTCTGTAAAGCTAATGTTTACATCGGAAAACAATTACAAAACAGCGCCGATGGACACAAAAACACTTTCAGTGCATGGGTGAGTTAAAGGGGGGTTCAAGGCAAATATAGGGGGGCAATGCCCCACCAGCCCCTCTTTTAACTCGCCCATGCACTAAGCAATACCGTATAAACTTCAGAGACAAAAGAATAGAATCATAGAAGACAAGAAGAAATACAAGGAGAAGATTTGATCAAATAATTCTCTATAGGTTCAAAGAGTTTATTTAACTGAAAACACAGACATGCAACAAGATCATAACAGATTAAGACACGTATCATAAAAGCCCTTGTAACGTTTCATCAAACAACAATTCGTCTGATATTTTAAATAGATTCTCCTAATGTACATTGTAATTCTATTGCCTGTAAGAGTTCAATGACATGAGAAACAGATCATAGAAAAATCCAGGCGCTTTTTATTTGAGATCAACAGATGGACGTCTGCGTTGACAGAAGGATCCGTATCGCGTGAAAGGTGAAAGAAAACGACAGATGACAAAAGGCAAAGAACGATAAAGCCAAACATCTGTCGAATTGTCTGTCAAGGCCAATAATCCTTAAAAATCTGCAGCCAGTTTCAACAAACCCCTTAAAGGTGATTCTGTGTGTCATTTTTTGGATCCCAATTTAATATAGAGAGAAACCTAGAAATAAACCATCTGTAGGTTGATTTTCCCCAAAAGTGTAAACACTGTGACTCTGTGGCACTTCCAAAACACAGACGAGCCTGACACAGCACCACTGACTCAACCAATGGCGTGAGTCTGGGGCAGGACTATCTGTTTGTTTGGGAAAACTTGTTTGAAAACAGTCATCATTTTTGCAATTCTAATGGGTGACGCTAGTAATGCCGAAATGGCACACTTCGGCTTCAAGCGAAGAAAACCCTTAGTTATAATAACCCTTAGATTAGAATTATAACTAGGGGTTTTATTAACTTAACCCTCCTATGGTATTCGGTCATTTTTGATCAAAATACATTTTTTAAATATAATAAAAATGGTTTCCTTTATCTGAGCAGTACAAGACTTGGTGAACTTTACTCCATTCGCCATCTGAACATTGGGGGTTGATTTGTCTAAGTGGTCAACAAAAACAAAACAAAAAAGCGACACTTTTGGTATTTACGGTCAAATTTGACCGATCATTGAAAATGAATGGGAAAGCCCAAAAAACAGAGCAATTTTTTTTTTATCTGTCAAATATAATCAATTAATCAGCCACCATGCAGAAAAAAACAAAAACAAATGCTTATTCTGTGTCTTCTCTTTGTAACACCATGGTCAGGTTTGACTGCAAGCATAATGACAATAACTGCAAAAACTGACACTTCAAATCTATTTTAAATTGCTAAACTTTGAATAATAATAATATAATAGTAGATAATGTCTAAATATATATCTAAATGCATATCTTGTGATAAAATATAAAATTAGGTTACAACAAGTCATCAGACTACACAGTATGTGTCTACAGTCATCTACTGGCTGTTACTGGCATGACATGTTTTTCAACTCATGTTATTTATATTTTGTTCACCAGATGGCAGCAATCTGCCTCTAATTTATGTCACATTCTTATATTTTCTTCATGTTTCTACTTATAGGAGTGCAGGTTCCGAATTTGTCATTTTTTTCCAAAAACGTGCTTATTTGTACATTGAAATTAATGGTAAAATGTAGAAATGTACATGTAAATCCCAAAAGAAATGCATAATTTTATTGTTCTTACTTCAGGAACAAAAATGGTATTATTACCATCATCATCATCATCAAAAAAAAAAAAAAGGGTATTTAAACCATCCGGTCAAAAATGACCGCAAATACCAAAGGGAGTTGCCATTTTTCAATACCATAGGAGGGTTAAGGGGTTTGTTGCAACCAGCCACTGCCCCCCAAAACACATATACCATAATATCCTTTCTATAAATTAAGATTAATGATATGCAAAAAAAATAAAAAATCTTCATCAGCATCTTTGTCTTGTATAAATGTAACACATTTAGTGAATACAACATATATATTTTCTGAAAGCGAGTACTAAAGTCTTGCACAATTTTGCTTCTCAGGTATATGTATCCTGTATTACTAGAAGACAAGACAAAAATATTGAGTACAAAAGTGATTTTTTTGTAGTTTTAGGTTGTGACACACTTAAATGTGTGCCAGCTACAAAATTATTCAGCAGTTTTCTCATTAGAAAGCTTTTTTCCTACTGGGAAACACTTTTTTTTAGTTCCATCACAGACACATTTCATTATAATACAGTGATGAATCTGGAATGGTACAGTATATATTTCTCTCTTCAAACACAGCTTGACTTGGCTCGATAAAGCCGTTTGTCAGCAGGTGTTTTGGTGCCATATGGTCTTAATTCACCTGATCTGCCATCGACAATGTTCAGGTGAGCCAGAAGCCATAAAAACAAACACACTTAAATATTTAATACATCATAAAAGCACATTAGCAACATACAGCCGAGAGGACGAATCACCTCAAAATATTACTGTAAAACGGCTCAAATATTGCGCATATAGTCAAACATTTAAAACTGACATGTGCAAGTTATTTTTGGGATGGACAGGTAATAAATGATCTAATTAGGACTAATGAGGGGGGTCTAATTAGTCACCTTTGTAAAGAGCGTCCACAGCAAGCAAGAAAAAATGAAACAGCTGCCGTTCAGCAGAAAACGTCCATCGCAAAACTTTGCATATTAAGGCCAAATCTCTCAAATATCTCACTATCGTAAAGTCTGTCACAGGAAATCTCCTCAAATCAATAAAATTCTCAACCTTCTTTTTTCTCTTTACATGTCTTGCAACAATGTCAATGCATAGAATCTACATAATGAGAAATAAGACAAAATCCAACAGCTAATTAAAGCTACAGTATCTGCACAAACACCAGTTTTTTATCCCGTTAAAATCCCGAAATTCTTTTGTTTACAATGAAAGTTTGATCAAACCTGGTATTAAGTTCTGTACTTTCTTAATATTTGGGTAGTCAACATGAC
Source organism: Myxocyprinus asiaticus (assembly GCF_019703515.2). Taxonomy (NCBI): domain Eukaryota; kingdom Metazoa; phylum Chordata; class Actinopteri; order Cypriniformes; family Catostomidae; genus Myxocyprinus; species Myxocyprinus asiaticus. The sequence goes on along the minus strand of NC_059367.1, from coordinate 1,332,747 downwards.
AGCATGTCCCGCAGTGTAACATACTACATCTTAAACATTTCATTATTGTAAAAGTATTAAACATGCGGTTTTTATGAGCTTATACTAACTAAAAATCTACATGGACTAGTTGCACTTTTAATTTGTCCGAAATGAACTGTAAAAAGTTTAAAAGCGATAAATAAAAACGGAGAAAAACGTACAAGAAATACACACTTAAAAACACACTGTGTCCTTGTACATTCATAGATAAGAAGTCTTTTAAATCAACTTGCTCCTTGCGGTTTTAACACATTTTGAGAGATTCAAAATACAGTTGGCTAATTGTGTCATTTAGCGATCTCAAATTTATGCTGAAATTCAAACTGAAATGTAGGTTGCCCGAAAACGCACCGTGAAAAATTATTTTCAGTAGGTGATTTATTTTTTATTTTTTAGGTGTCTTAGTGCCTTCCTGAGCCTATGTCCTACAATAAAAAAAAATAAAAAAAATAAAAAAAATTCTCTCCAAAAAAGAAAATTCTCTAAATTTTTTTTCTCTAATTTTTTCCCCTCCTCAAGAAGAAACACATGAGATTTCTTTTTCCTGCTTGCTAGCTAACAATTAGCATGCAGTACCAACCTCGGCCACCAGATGCCACTATCAGTAAGCATGAAATCTTAATTAAGGAAAGAAACATTTATAATGTTTGAGAGTCTACTAACACATGAAATCCCATAATTAAATGAATATACCTCAGGTTACATATGTTTCATATGGCATTCGTTGTCAAGTGTGACATCGGGAGTTATTTCTGGTTGTTTGATGACATTCACCACTGGAAATATCGATGCTGCTATTGATATTTTTAGCTTTTTTAATTTGTTGGCCCACGTATGAAACATGCGCTATATTTACACAACTATAAATCAACATATCAAGTACCACAGTTGTCATCTGTCACCTTATAAGCATAAGATTTCACCTGGTGGCCGAGGTTGGTACCGCATGCTAATTGTTAGCTAGCAAGAAAAAAATATTTTTATTTATTATATATTTTTTGTAGGACAGGCTCAGGAAGGCACTAAGACATTATTTTTTTTATTTTTTTTATATATTCACCTAGTGAAATTGTTTTTTTCTACAGTGCGGTTCAGGGCTTCCATACGCACAAGACCAAGCAGGCATGACAAATATTTATCTCCATCTTTGACAAACTCTACATTTGAAATGAAAGCACGAATATCAGAATATCAGTACATATGAAACAGCAATAAATGTTCGATGATTAAAATATTCCCTGCAGATATATAAAGGTACACCACTCGTTTGGGTGGGCGGGTTTAAGTCACGGCAACAAACTCCTCCAACTCGACATCATCGATGTAGCAAAAGCGACCATTGCATCACTACTCTATTTATATAAGACGTTCATAACATATTTTAACAGTCCCTGATGATACTGACAAACTGTCAGATTTGACTAAAAGCATTTATTAATTATGTACATGTACTATGTGTTTTGTGTATGTAGATACACGCTGATGCACATGTATGCCATGTGTAAGTAGAAAAATAATTTAAACATACACTTCAAAGATATATCACGTTTTTAAATATATATGTTTACTTCTGTATACACTTCAAAGCATTACAAGACACATCGCTGAGAAGCCTTAAAGGAGTAGTTCATCCAAAAATGAAAATTCACCCTCATGCCATCTCAAACTCATATGACCTTCAGTCTTCTGCAGAACACAAATGGAGATATGGGGCGTTGTTGTCCATACAATGCAAGTCAATGGGGACCAACACTTTCAAGGACATAAAGGCATCATAGTGGTTTAACTTCAACTCTGGAGCATTTTTGGGCTGCCGTCTGCAATTTTTCACACTCAAATTTAAAAGCTCACCATCTACACATAATATGGACTAATTGCCAAAAATTGGTCTAATTTTTTTTCAGAAAAGACTCCAATTATCCATAAATAACTTTGTAAGCATGTAATTCTGGTTCTGTTCACTCCATCTCCCTCCAAAAAGTCGTATTTTATTCCACAAGATGGCAGCAAGAACTATAAAAAATAACTTTTCACCAAAATTATCAGTTTCCGTCACAAAATGCAAAAAATATAGGTAGCACTCTACCACATTTTAGCCCTCACAGATGTGCTCGTCCATAGACATTCAGTCTAATTTTCAGTTCAAGCACCACCCTTGTTATTTAATTGAATATTTCGGCCTCTGAGTGGACTAGAAGCTCAATCTAGGTGTCATTAGAAAGCTGAGATCCTCTCCTTTGTAATTATGTATAACATGTTATCATCAATATTCGATAACTTATATTTCGATGATTTGTTTAGCATGCTTTTCCTGCTGGACTGCATATTTTGTTCTGGCCATCTAAGATATAACATTAGATTATTCAGCCAAGCAACCTCACAGACAAGTAAACAATGGCTCATTTTTTAGAAGACTGCCTAAGGTAAAAGCAGATATAAAGTTTTTAGCTATTTGGGGCTTACCACAGCAGTGATCAGTGCATAAATTAAATGGTTGTATTTGATGTCTTACAAATATCATATTTTACTTTGTGATTCTTTTGAAAATCTTTCGAACTGTGGTATTAGGGCAATAAAAGAAACTGTACAGTCACATTCCTGAGAATGAGAGCTTTCATTTGATATATGACTTGCCCATTTATGTGCTATGTGAAAGACTATTCACATTAATAATTCTACCACATGACCTCTAGGTGGCACTGATTTGCAATGCAAATGTTTCAGGCCTTATTTTGTCATTTTATGTAACATAAATGCAGAAGTGATGGTTATCTATAAAAAGTTCAGATTCTAAGCTTTCAAATGACACCCCATACACCTGACTTATTTATTTGGACACATTTTAAACGAAAACTTTTTTCGCAACATAGCGCCCCTTTTGGAGACTTCAACTCCGCAGAGTTGAAGAGGTTAATCCATGTCTTCTGAAGCGACATGATCAGTTTAGAATCAGCTGTCAAGATTTATAGTGAAAAAGAATTTATATTTTGGTCATTTTCTCACCTAAAACCAAACATATCGCTTCAAAAGACATGGATTAAACCACTAAAGTCATATGGATTACCCCATTGACTTGTGTTGGACCCCACTGACTTGCATTGTATGGATAACAATACCTCATATCTCCATCAAAATATCTTCGTTTGTGATCCGCAAATGAAAAGAAAGAAATTTGAGTTTAAGACAGCATAATGGTAAGTGATCAGAGAATTATTGTTTTGGGTTAACTATTTCTTTAACGATACAGAAGATGCTTGATTAGGCAACACTGACACAAGTCACTTGAAAGGGCCGTTACACATCTTAAGAAGACGCCCCATAGATCAGGAAGTCTTGATTTTCCAAATAAAATGCTACGCTCACGGCCAAGAATATATGTGGGTATGTTTCTCACAACGGCAATTTAAAGCCACTGTAAAAAGAAATCACAGTTCACCCATCACGTAATGATAACCCTGCCCATCAAAAGCCCAGAGGGATCCAGGGCAGGTTGCATTGCATCTCTGAACGTCACAAACCCTTCGAGACCGAAGCAGCACTCACGCTCGAGATCAGCACACATCCTGGAATGAGAACGGCAAGAAAAGCAATAACGCACACCTCCCAGAACGTGATGGATCACACCGTGCTCTGCTCTCGTCTCCGCGGATGCTGTAATGAGTGTGTATTTCTCCTTTAAAACTGCAGCAGGTCTCTGGAAATGACTTTCACCTTCAAAGGCCAAGCTGATTTATCTGTTATGGGCTACGAACAGTTCGAGGTCTCTGAACGTAACACACACCGGCTTTACCAAACACAAGGGCTTATTCAGAATTGCACACTAGTATACTACTTACTCTTTATGCAGTATGAAGTATAATCAATATTTTTGTCTTGTGTTCCAGTAAACATCCTTAAAAATGTACATAAAGAAAGAAAAGGAGGAATGAGTCGAAATACATTTTTGTGGTAATCAACATTATGCCACAAATGCTGTCGATTGAGCTTAACATGTATTGTTATATACAATAGTTAAATATATATATATATATATATATATATATATATGTAATGAAGCATAAACCTCATTACGTTTTGATAGATTTGATTAAAATCTTCCAGTGAGGTGAGAGAAATAAACTTATGCGTTCTGTTCACTTACAGTAAATAGTAAGCTAGTATGCCAATCCGAACATATACAAAGAACTACACAGCTCTTCTGAAGGGAAAGAACGTTTGCAACCAGACCATCAAAGTGAAACAAAGCGACATAGAATATAAATCATTGCATATTTCAAGAAGACATCCTACTCGCCTTATTTATTATATTGAAATTTTCTTGGAAAAGCTCAAGCTGAAATGGGGCTACTCAAATCCTCAAAAAATAACGAATCCACTAACTGGTCTGACGATCGAAAGTAGTGCAAGAGTCGAAGATCTCAATGTTTTGAAGTTGTTGTAAAACAGCCCCAAAACATCAGCGTAATGATTCTGTCTATAAGACGGCAACAATTAAAGTCTTTCTCCTTTAATTAGTTCTATACGGAGACCAAACTAAGCACAATTCTCGCACTGAATGTGTCAAAAGATTCAGGTATGAAACATCACAAAAACATCCCTTTCTTGTTTGAGGTCGATGTAGAACCAGTGATGCTACTGAAAACAAAAGTTCTCCATGTTGTCTGATAGATTAACAGATATCGGTAGTGATAGACTGACATATCAGACTCGCCCATATATGCAGAAAACCAATTATTAGAAGTATTAGTTTTCTCCTGTTTCAGATACAAACTCTACCAAAAGCCTTGTCGATCAATAATTAGCTAAATATTGTTTACATTACTTAATACATTCTGTGTACACTGTAAAAATCTTTATCGTTTTGATATACGTAACAACATCATTTGTTTCCATCCATTAAACTTGTCACAGTAAATTCTGTCATTTCTGAGTTTTCTTCTCACAAAGTGGTTGAAACGAGTGCAATGAACTCAGGTTGGAACTTTGGCACCAGTTTGATTTTACTGAAGCGATTAAACTTTAGTTTTTAATATTAGTGGGTTAAATTGTTTTTCTCATTTGCATTCATTTAACTGTATTCTAAATGGGCTTTCAAATAGCTACTCTGCTCTCTAGAGGCATCGATCTTTCAAAAAAAATATCATATCAACCCTAAAGTCTCATTACGTGTGTTTGCATAAATCTACCTCATGCACTGGTATACGCCCAGCAGCTAGAGACAGAGAGAAAGCTATGACAGTGAATCAGAAAGAGTTTTCTTAAATTCCTCTCATCGGTCAACCTCAGCTCACGGTCCATCTCTGGGTCAGCAAGGACTATCATTCACTGGTAAAGCCACTGGAGAGAGGTCAGAGGTCACTCGGCGATCACAAACTCCTCAGATGACGGCAGAATGAGTGTATGCGGTTGACGCCTCAGTCCTTCAGGTTGTCTTCACCCACACCCTGAGCAGCCAGTTCCCTCATGACGTTGTCCAGATAGTTTGGATCGGGGTAACCGTGGCCCGTGAGGTTGGAGCCGAACTCAGTTTTATGATGGATCTCGTTCCACACGACTGTGTCGGTCTCGCCGGTGGTGCTGGATGTCCCAATGGTGAAGATTAAACGACGATCCCACGCAGTGATCAGCAACTTCAACACCTGAAAAAAAAACAAAAAAAAACATTAAAGACTACATCAGCCCTTGCTTCAACTTACGTAAAGTGATGAATTATCGCGTAAGGAACTTGATCTTATACATCAGGATTTGTTTGGACAGCTGATGTTAGGCTATGATATTACTGGTTAACCCTTTAAGCTAGCATGGGCCCGCCGGTGGGAAAAAAATCTTGACCAACACAAAATAGGTGTCGTTTGAAAGCTTAGAAGCTCTACTTTGCAATGTATGCAGGCATTATGACCAAAACTGAACAAGTGCTTTGAAATTTTCTGACAAATCAGAAGTGTTCCGTTTTGATCATTTATTTAAAAAAAAATGCACTGTACATATTATTGCAATCAGTAAAAACATCAAACTGATCAAGCATGTGTCATATGTTGTTGGAAAGCTCTCAAAGAGTAGAATACAACCAGCCTATTTGTTGTACTCACAGACAAAAATATAGTGAGTAATAGCTAAGTATACTGTAACTTTGACAATTATGTTGGTGTTGCTTATATCCCGCATTTTCGCTTATAATTTCACAAATATAAATGGAACATAAAATATCACATACCATTACTTAGAGGAGGTGATTATCTTTCAAACGAGCCCACACACAAGATAATCAGATGTATAGATCATCAGATAATCCACATGAAGCACAATGTTACATATGACCACCAGGAGATGGCGCCAAATACATGACACAGACTCAATGATGACTCAAATGACACAGAATGAAACTCATTCTGTGAAATCTCATTACTAAAATCATGTCTGCATGCTATACAAACCTTTAGTCATTGTTGTGTTTGCATGTGTAATTAGTTCTTATGTACAATTATTATGTTTTATTTGTTGGGAGACATTTTTGGACACTATGATAAATTATATTTGTAATGCTATAACTTTTGATTGCTTTGTCATATCAACACAACATTTTTCTCATATATAGTTGACATGATTGTGAATAAAACAAAAGCAAAAAATGAAAATAAAAAAGTTTTTCAGAGCTACCTTATATATACCCAAATATATAATTTAAAATAAGAAAAATAATTTATCAAAATATTATTTTTCAGCAGTTTCTTAGGCTGAGAGTCTCAGAATGTATCATAATCAATATCATTAAAAAATTTAAAAGTTTTCTTTACAATGATACCAAACACTTGACCCTTTTTTGTCGAGTTATAAGCCTTTAATTTTGGGTATGCCACAGAAATAGGAAATCTATAAAAACACCTTCAGCGCTTAAAGGGTTAATATTATCCCCACCCACATGGCCTTGTTTACAACAACAGAAAATGTATTTCAGAGTAGGAGATGCATGTAGAAAATTTACGATACGATCATTCAGATTACAGATGATAACTGATGCGATATGATGACTGATATTATAAATCTACACTGTTTAACATTTCATGTTTTTTAAGAAAGCATACCAACTAAAGCAATCTCTAACTTTACAGTCTGCGTTTAAAATTAACACAAACTGACAAAAATTGACGACTGACGTCAAGCAACAAAACCTAAGTTCAAAAATAGATAGATAAACTTTCAGTGCTTTTGAAACCTGCCGGAGAAAAGAAAATAACTCCTGATATTAGCTGCTTTTAGTATCATTCTAATCAAACTGATGATGATAATTTAAAAATAAATAAAATAAAAACTCTCATTTTGACCAATACTCACATAATCACCAGGATATGGTCACCATTATGGTGCATTTTGATGAAATATTATTTAAAAAATAATAAATAAATGTATTTCGAATAACGGATGAATTGTCGTTAATAAAACCAGTGACATTTTTAAGAGATCAAATAGGGTCAATTTTGATTTCATAGTCCTTTAATCAACACTGGTTGATCACTTTACATGTAAAACAAGATAATCAGGGCAGAAATTGAATCTTACCATTCGGCCTTTCTCATTGTCGGGTAGGTAACAGTGACGTGGAAACCCCCGCGTGCTGAACTTCTTCCCTGGATTGGGATGATCTGTCGTCTGAGCAAAACACACACATACACACGTGGTCACACTTCACACAACACTCCCTCAATTAGCCACACAGAGAAGAAAATACTAACGATGCCCCGAGGACTCGTCAGTGGTTTATTAGTGTGCTGTTATTCAGATGAACAGAACAAACATGAAGAGAACGAGCGCTCTCCCGCTGCGACAGCGAGTCTCTGATGAAATCACAGCTTTAGATATGCACATCAAAGACCATTAGAGCGAATTAAGATTATTTTTAATCTCTCTCTCTTTCATCTTATACAACACAGACTCATACAGAAAGGTTGAGTGAGTGAATATTAAAGCAGGGATTTCTTTTAATGATTTTTTTAAATTGGGATTTATTTTTCTTTCTTTCTTTTTTTTTTGCTCTATTCAAATACTGGAACTTTCAGAACTCAGAAATGGTGGTCAAGCAATTTAGGAATTTTTTATTTAGACTTTTTCTTTTTTTCTTTTTTTATGGCCGATGCTGATAAGCTAGAAACAATGTATGTGTATATATATATATATATATAATATTGGATAATACAATTTGCAAATTACAATTTGATGGAAATGACAGCTATACAGCTATACGCTTAAATTAACCTCCTGAGACCCCAGGAGTGAGTGGACATTACGTTTTGGCTTCGCTATAGGCTATGCATACTTTAATTTCATTTAAACCAACTGATCTCAATTCAGGAGACTCTGTGCTGTCATTAAAGGGTTAAACTTTTGACGCACCGAGTCATGTGACAAAACAACATGGCGCCAATCTCAGCTGAGTCAAACAAAACTACATCTGTTAAGAAACCTAATTAAGTTTTTACATTAAAACTAGTTTGAGTCAAAAGATTAGAGTCTCTAGTTTCATCCGGTATGCCATTTTTCAAATTTGAGCGATTTATCGTGAATCGGCATGCTGTTAAACACAATGACCACATACGTGGACTATAGGCTCATTTTCAGTTAAAATATCCAATATTCACTGTCTGTGTATTATCACATTGAGAATTAATGAGTTCATCCAAAAACTGGAAAATGTGTCTTTCAGAGACTTTATATGGAGTTAAGATGAAAATAAGGTGCATTTCAAACTGTTCTGAGACCAGTGCAGACAGACAGCACACTGGAGGTTAAGTCATTCACTAAATAGGGAGCAAGGGATGTTTATTTGGTTGGCCAATATATCGGGCTATCAAGACTCAAAACTTCCTCCCCTGAGTCTACAAAGGCCATCTGTTGAAACTAAACTGTAAGAACAGCTCTTTCAGAAATCCTCATGATTGTGACATCACAACCGTTTCTATTTCTATTATGTAGCATGCATCTGAACACATACTATACAGAAGTTATTCTACATTACATCTGCATAAAAAGTCTTTTTTTCCTTAACTGTACCTTTCCATACAGCATGTAAAATGTACGCAGGACAAATGCTGTTGTAAGTGTCAGACAGAGACATTATAAATGGAGTTTACAAAACAAAAAAGCAGAAGTGTTGCTGTGTTGGTGATGTACAGTGCAAAATAGAAGGTACAAACTAAATTTTTATTGTCGTGGCATCTGAGACCTGACAGTAAGTTTGTGGCTGATGCAGAATGTTGCTGTAGTATGCAAGTATATGACAAGTATGCAAGAACTAGTGACCTAAAATGAATTGTGCCACTGTCCCCACTGAGCAGGAAGTCCCCATGCAGCCACTTCCTGTTTCAGATATGGTAAAACACGGCAGGGTAAAAAACAATGACCATACTACACAAACCTACAGTTTACATGCAAAACCAGCTTGACCTAGTAAAGATCTGTGCAATGTATTTCTCGAGCAAAACTTGAAACAAAAATCTATATTTGAGATGTTTTAATGTATCTTTCAAAAGAGATGTGTCCTCAGGTTAACTATCCCTAATTATAATAATGCAGGCTACTATTCTATAAACTATATTCCACACCCGTATGACTTTCTTTCTTCTGCAGAACATGTTAGATAGGATGTTAGTCTCAGTCACTATTCACTTTCATTGTATGGAAAAAAAGATGTAATAAAAGTGAATGGTGACTGAGACTGACAATCTGTCTAACATCTCCTTTTGTGCTCTGCAGAAGAAAGAAAGTCATACGGGTTTGGAACAACATGAGGGTGAGTAAATCATAATCATATCATTACGTGTTAAAATCTATCAACTTTGCTTGGGATGGCACAATGCAATTTAACAGAATGTTTGTATCTACTATATAAATCATCTTTCAAAAAAAAATGTTAAAGGCACTTGTTTCAATAAATGACTCCTTGTATACCTGTATTCCAGGGGGAATGTCATAGATGATGCGTATAGTCTTGGTATCGGGGTATCCAGGTAGACAGTGAGGAATAACGTGGTATTCCATTTCCCCAGGAGGCTGTGTGCCTGTTTTCTCACCGTAGATAGCCTTACAGGTGGGACACTGCAAACTACCATCCTGAGAGACATTGAACCATATTAAGAAAACTCAACAGAACTCATGATATACTTATAGATCAGTTCAGTGAGCTTTTAGAGGCTGTTTGTCCTCACAAACATATTGACTATTGATGATACCGTACATTTAATTACTCAGTGCACTAAGTAATATTTACAGTGTTTGCAAAGCAGCGCTATACTAATATTCCTCAAACATGATATTTTTATTCTCTACAAATTTCTAGGGACTTACATTTTGGTCGGTTTCTTCCTCAAAGCTATCTTAACGCTTTAAAAGATGTGGAATATACCACCTGAATGGTATAGATTACTTTTATGCCAGGTTTATGTGCTTTTTGGGGCTTTACATTTTGATCCCTGTTGACTTGCATTGTATGGAAAAAATACAGGTTTGGAACGGCATGAGGGTAAGTAAATTATGAGAGAATTCTCTTTTTTGGGTGGACTTTTCCTTTAACTTACAGACTCCATCCTGCAAAACATCCATTTTATAAACTTTATACTTTTTTTTAAAGAAATTTAGGATTAGGGGGCCTGGGTAGCTCAGTGGTAAAGATGATGGCTACCACCCCTGGAGTTCGCTAGTTCGCTAGTTCGAATGCCAGGGTGTGCTGAGTGACTCCAGCCAGGTCTCCTAAGCAACCAAATTGGCCCGGTTGCTAGGGAGGGTAGAGTCACATGGGGTAACCTCCTCGTGGTCGCTATAATGCGGTTCGTTCTCGATGAGGCGTGCATGGTGAGTTGTGCGTGGATGCTGAGGAGAATAGCGTGAAGCCTCCACACACGACATATGTCTCCGTGGCAACGCGCTCAACAAGCCACATGATAAGATGCGATCTCAGACGCAGAGGCAACTGGGATTCGTCCTCTGCCACCCAGACTGAGGCGAATCACTACGTGACCACGAGGACTTAAAAGCACATTGGGAATTGGCCATTCCAAATTGAAAAAAAAAAAAAAAAAGAAAATGTAGGATTAAAATGTAAAATTTCCCATTGACTTACACTGATAGAATGTTCAGTATTCAAAATGTAACCATCAACTAGAACTATGTAACCAATAGAGAGCAACTTAAACAGAGATTATTTAGCAGAGATGGGCCACTTCTATTAAAATGAATGGGAGAAATCAGATCGCTCAACCAAAGAGCTCTGAGAGCTCAACGGATGTAGAAAGGAAGTCCTGCCTTACAGGTAAAAGAGCCAATCACCTTTTAGATACCAACATCAACTGTCAATCAATGTCGCATGCGCATTAGCTATTCAAGCTGGGAAAATTTTGTTTTTTAGCGTAATCTGAGATAAAGAATCACAATTAATGATTCCAGTATTGTCAGATTTTTTTGCTGATTTGAAAAATGTTCTTTGATCGTAATCTTGACCAACCGTTTTTGAGATTTTGGTCTTTCTCCATTCAAGTAGATTGGAAGCTGCACTGGCATGATTGGAAATAGTTTCCCGAGAGCGTCCCAAAGATTGCTCACAGTGGACTGACTTGCTAGGAACACTTTGCTTTGACTTAATGCAGATTAGAGGCCTTATGTCGCTTTGTTTACATTGAATTTTTGACAGTGGGCATTCCGCTAGCCCGTTTGAACATTCTGTCAATGTAAATCTTTGGGATTTTTCCGTTTATTTGTTTGTCCACTGTGCGAAAACCGTAAGTCCGTTCAGTTAGAAAATACATAGCACACTATTCCAGAACAGTCTGAAGGTCTGTACCAGGTTTGGTGGATGTATTTTAAAAGCTCTAGGAGGAGTTAAATGTTAGACATTTTGGTCTGGGTTTAGGGATTTCGAAAAAGCCCTAAGCAAAGTTTTAAGAATAACAGTATGTTGGTGATGATGCCATTGTAGTATTTGCATGATGAATTGTGATGGTCTTCATTCTTACATCTATTTGCACACTGAATTGTGTTTGGTACCATACCATAAAAGCTGTTCACACATTTTTGTTGCAGAGCAAGGTTCTGTTATTGTTTACATGTCAAGGCTCTTCTAGCAGAGGGATGGCACTTAATGAATTTGCACAGATTTTGATGAAAATCTGTATTAAGTAATATTAAGTAATATCCATTAATAAAAGCAAAAAGGCACTTGAAGTTGTGTTATATTGTGAATATAGACACTCTGTTGGGTGTCGTGCCAAACAACATCATTTAGCTGTGACTACATTCATAATTTAGCAACATATTTTTTACTTACAGCTTAATTTAATCGAGACATGTACGTCAGTTTCATTGGTTTAGTGTGTAATTCAGAGAGGCAGATGTCACTGTGTTCTTACTTTATTGCCATTGCTGTACATGGCGATGAGACACAGAAGATGGTACATGTGACCACACCTGCCCAGTTTGCCGATGAGCTCTGGTTTGATGCCTTTACAAGTCAGAACTCCCTCGTATCCGGACGATGCAGCGAGACTCTCCATACAGATGGTACAGTCCTGATAGATATCAATAATGAGTAACTCGGTCACATGACACTCATGAACAACGCGTGTGCACAATCTGATGATCATCACCTCATCTGGTGCTGTTTTGATTTTCTCTGTGTAGCGTCGAACCACATCCTCTGGGTTTTTACCTGATAAATACATGACACAGACGCAAACAAATATTTAGGTTCAAATCACAAAGCCACCAAACACAACTGCAAAAAGTAGTTTTCAAACAGGTTTCTCAAACATTTACAAAGCTATCTAAGAAAGGACAGACCACACACTTTAATTGCTTTTATATTAAATTAATTATTACACTGCTCTCTGGAATTCAGTGGCATGAAAAAGTATGTGAACCTTTTGGAATTAGCTGGTTTTCTGCATGAATTGGTCATAAAATGTGATCTCATCTTCATCAGTCACAAGTATAGACAAAAACAATGTGCTTAAACTAACAACACACAAACAATTATAATCTTTCATGTCTTTATTGAACATATCCCATTAAACATTCACAGTGCTGTGGAAAATGTAAGTGAACCCTTGGATTTAATAACTGGTCAATCCTCTTTTGGCAGCAATAACCTTAACCAAGTGTTTCCAGTAGCTGCAGATTAGACCTGCACAAGACATTACTAACTACAAGACATCATACCCCAACACTGTAGGGAATCAACAACTGGCTGACAACCTGTGTTTTACTGTAGATTTGAAAAGCCAAGTCTCGCACCCCACACCCACTCTGACCTTCAACTCACACAAACATCAACACCTCCTGCAACCCCCCTCCTCCTCCCCCCTCCTGCTACTCAACCTGCACTTAAGATCTGTGAAGAGGATATGTACCAGGTTTTTTCCGGAAACAAAAGGCAAAGAAAGCACAGGGCTCAGATGGTGTTTCACCCACTTGACTAAATGCCTGTGCTGACCAGCTGGCCCCCATCTTCACACAGATCTTCAACAGATCACTGGAGCAGTGTGCAGTACCCTGCTGCTTCAAATGCTCCACCATCATCCCTGTCCCGAAGAAACCCAAGATCGCAGGACTTAATGACTCCAGAGCCGTCGCTATGACATCTGTGGTCATGAAGTCATTTGAGAGGCCTTTCTGGATCCCCTTCAATTTGCTTATCGAGCAAACAGGACTGTGGATGATACAGTCAACATAGGATCAGCTAGTGTGACTGGGGAAATTCACCTCCAGCACCTGTACAATCAGCACTGGTGCCCCCAAGGATGTGTGCTCTCCCCACTACTCTTCTCCCTGTACACAAATGACTGCACTGCCAAGGACCCCTATGTCAAGCTCCTGAAATTTGCAGATGACACCACTGTCATCTGCCTTATCCAGGATGATGATGAGTCTGCATACAGAAGGGAGGTTGAACAGCTGGCTGTCTAGTGCAGTAAAAACAACCTGGAGTTGAACACGCTCAAAATGGTGGAGATGATCGTGAACACCCCAACACTGACCCCCCTCACCATTCTGAACAGCACTGTGGCAGCAGTGGAGTCATTCAGGTTCCTGGGTACTACCATCTCACAGGACCTGAAGTGGGAGACCCACATAGACTCCATTGTGAAAAAGGCCCAGCAGAGGTTGTACTTCCTTTGCCAGCTGAGGAAGTTCAACCTGCCACAGGCGCTGCTGATACAGTTCTACTCAGCAGTCATTAAGTCTGTCCTTTGAACTTCAATAATTGTCGGGTTTGGTGCAGCTATGAAATCGGACATCAGAAGACTACAAAGGACAGTTCGGATTGCTAAGCAGATTACTGGTTTCCCCCAGCCTTCCCTTCAAGAACTGTACATTTCCAGATTGAGGAAAAGGGCTGGAAAAATCACTCTGGATCCCACTCACCCAACCCACTACCTTTTTGAACTGTTGCCTTCTGGCCGCGCTACAGAGCACTGAGCACCAGAACCGTCAGGCACAAGAACAATTTTTCCTCTCAGGCTATCCATCTCATGAACAGTTAGAACTGCACCATTGAGGCAATACACAGCTTAGTCTATTTATATTTATCCAACATATCCTACCTCTTCTGCCATTACATTCCCTTGCACTATCTGTATATAACAGATTTGTATTTGTATATATATATATATATATATATATATATATATATATATATATATAGTCTTATTGTGTATTTCTATAGATACTTATATTTTCTATTTGCTTTTTATTCTAATTTTTATTATCTCTGTCTTGTTGCATTGTTTGTGCACTGGAAGCTTCTGTCACCAAGACAAATTCCTTGTATGTATACTTGGCAATATAACTCATTCTGATTCTGATTCTGATGTTTAGGGTCATTGTCCTGCTTTATCACTTAACTCCTACTGAGCTTCAGTTGGCGTACAGCCACACTGACATTATCCTGCAGAATATCTTAATAAACTTGGGAATTCATTTTTCCCTTGATGATGGCAAGCAGTCCAGGCCCTAAAGCAGCAAAGCAGCTCCAAATCATGATGCTCCCTCCACCGTACTTCACCGTTGAGATTATGTTTTCATGCTGGTATGTGGTGCCATTTTTGTCATATTTAGTGCTGCGTGTTCTTCCCAAACAATTCAACCTTAGTTTCATCATTCCACAAATATTTCCAGTAGCGTTGTGGAGTGTCAAGCTGGTCTTTGGAAAACGTCAGGCATGCAGCAATGTTTTTGTTGGTAAGCAGTGGCTTCCTTCGTGGTGTCCTGCCATGAACACCATACCTGTTTAATGTTTTCCGTATAGTAGACTCATGAACAGAGATGTTAACCAGTTCCAATGATTCCTTCAAGTATTTATCTGTCACTCTAGGGTTCTTTTTTACCTCACTAAGCATTCTGCGGTGTTCCCTTTGAGTCATCTTGGCTGGACGGCCACTTCTAGTGAGAGTACCCACAGTATTAATTAATCTCCATTTATAGACAATTTGTCTAACTGTGGACAGATGAATATCTAAACTCTTCAAGATAACTTTGCAACCCTTTCCAGATTTATGCAAAGCAACAACTCTTGATTGTAGGTCTTCTGAGATCTCTAAATGTTTGAGTGCTTTTTATAAGTCAAAGTAGCTCTAACCCACACCTCCAATCTCATTTCATTTATTGTATGCCAGGTTTGCCAATTGCTGACTCTAATTAGCTTTTGTTGACATCATTAGCCTAGGGGTACACATACTTTTTCCAACCTACACTGTGAATGTTTGAATGATGTATTCAATATATAAGAACAATACAATAATGTTTATGTTACTAGTTGAAACAGATTGTGTTTGTTCATTATTGTTACTTAGATGAAGATCAAAACAGATTTGAAGACAAATGGATACATACCTGTAAATGCAAGTAATTCCAAAGGATTCACATACTTTTTCTTGCCACTGTACATGATCATGATTGGTCAATCATGGCAAACTGAGGTCAAATATTTGCGTATCATGATGCTAAACTGTTCAGTGATGTCTCTTTTTATCACTGTAGACTCTTTTTAAATCAATGTTTCATGTCCATTTATTATATTTATTTGGTAATTAGCTGTGTAGAAACCAGCTAACCCTGCTGCTCATGAGAAAAAAATGTTTTGCATTTTTTTATTTACTTCATTTAGGCATAATTTAACCTTTATGGATATCTAAAGGAGGTTTTGTCAGATGCAGTCAACAAATTGAGTCTAAAGTACAGCTAAAAACCCCCACACTGAGTGTCAGCATTTATTTTGGAAGCGCTTTTATTCCTTTGACCTTTACCGTGTTTAAAACCAACAAACACTCACTGTCTGAGTTTTGAATGTTTTCATCAGTTCCTGAAGGTGTTCAATACACAATTGATTCCAGCTATTGGATTAAATTTGCAGGAACGTCTGCACCAAGACAAATCTACAAGTACAACATTTAGCCGATCTATGGTAACATCATTCAGTGTGCTGTAAGAGGAAACTTGTCAGTTTCCTGTCACTCGTTTTACAATCTGCGTGTCAACTGGCTTAGACTGTTCTGCTCAATCAGCAAAACAAGTGAGACAGTAAATCAATCGCAAGATGTGAAACACACAAGAACACATATAAAACACACACAGTGAATGCATCATTTCATATAGCTATATGCTATATTTCTTTTTAAATAAATGGCGTTTGCTTTGATATTTTTTTAACTAATCAAATGATAGTCAGACATTTTTAAATTTGACTTTCTTGGGGTCACTGTACACACACACAAACTGTTGGTGTTTGTTGTCTCGGTGGTCTCACCCTTACGAAGGTGTTTTTTCTTGGTCTTGCGTCGCATGCCGTTGATTCCCGGCACAGGTTTCAGGTCACTCTTACTGACAGGCGGCGGGTGCAGGATCGGTTTAGGAGCACGGGTCAAACACACGGGGAGCCCCGCTGCACACATGAGGATACCTGTCATTCCTGAGAGAAAGAGGGAATGTTATAGTCTTTTGTTCTGTTCTACTGAGAGTCATTTGTGTCTTGCGTGATATTAAAAGAATAGTTCTCCCAAAAATTATTACAGAAACACAAATGGAGATGTTTAGAGCAGCTTGAACATTCTACATATTTTTTCCTTTTAAGTTCCAAAGAATAAATAGTCATATGGGTTTAGAATGACATAAGGGTGAGTAAATCATATCTGGGTGAACTAAACTTGATTAGTCTTGATCATTACCTGCAAACGCCGGGTGGATCATTCCAGACCCATTGAGATTTTTCACAGGAAGTGCAGGAACCCTAAATACACAGATGCGCAAATGCAAATCAGAGGGTCAGTGATCCATTTTAACATGAAAATCTGCAGCTCAAATGCTGAAAGAGAAAACATCCAACCTCTAATAATGAACACGAACATGACCAAAACTTGGATGCAATATTTCACACATGCTATTGAAATCCAACTTAATCCAACTTAAAACTCACACATGTTTTTATGCAAATGGTAACTTCAAATCAAATCGAGTTCTGATTGGACCAATCAGCATCTGAGAATGACGATACAAGTTAAATCCAGCACAAACAAAAAACCGATGCTGTTATATCATCAGATACACCAAACATCAGATTACACACACTTAAAGACCACATGAAATCAAAATTGTAGTTTTATCTTTTAGTCCATGTCTGTTAATTCTGAAGTCATCTACTGAATATCAGAGATTGACCATTATTAGTTTTTAATGACCAATATGATACTGATTAGCATCCGACAACCAACATGCATAGCCAATTTTTAAACACGATATTAAAATTCATTTAAAAATGTAACATTTACAGTCTTTTACTTCCTGCTGTCTGAATTCTGTTTTTTGTTTTTTTCATCAGTTCTTAAAGACTTTCAATACTCTATTGATACCAGCTATTGGATGAATTTTGCTGGAACGGGTGCACAAAGACAAATTTATTAAAGGACAACATTAAGCCGATCTATGGTAACATCGTTCCACGTGTTAGGCCAATAATCAGTTAGACTGATATTTTTAACTAGGGAGGCACCAATGTGTCTGCTGCCGATATTTATCAGCATATTACTGACCAAATTAAAACCATCGGAATATCAGTTATAAGCATGAAAATGCTGATATGATAAACCGATGGTTCCCCATCTGTCACTCAACGTTGTGTCGATGTAATGACAATAGGGGTCACTCTTGGGAGCCCGAGACACCTCTGGTCTTTGATAAAAGGCCAATGGAAATTGGCGAGCGGTATTTGCATGCCACTCCCCCAGACATACGGGTATAAAAGGAGCTGGTATGCAACCACTCATTCAGGTTTTCTCTTCGGAGCCGAATGGTCATGCTCATGCTTCACCTCTGCTGGATCTGACGGCGCATTTCAGCGGCTTCTCCCTCCTCTGCACTGGTGCACTGCAGAGAACGCCCCTGGGCGCTTCGGCAGAAAACAAGAGAGTATATTTTCTGAAAGAGCTTTTTTCCTCTAAAAGAGTATATATTTCTCTAAAAGAGCGGCACTCACGGAACATCTTTTTAAAGACGCCTCGGTCCTTCTACCTACAGGTTTGAGGCCAGCGCGGCTAGCACTGGGGGCGATTTGGAGACCCCATTGAGATCGTCTCCGCCGGGTATCCCCCCACGGATCTTCCATTCCCCAGCATGCTCGTCTGCCCCAATCAGGCTTCCGGATGAGTTCACCGGCTCGTCTCACGGCGAGTCTGGCTTCTTATTCGGAGCCCGCGAAGATGATGAGCTCGAGCGCAGCATCGGAGAGAAGGCTTGTCCAGTCGGACGCAGAAGCCTCAGCTGGGCTTCCCCCCTCGGGGACAATTGCCCAGTCACAGGCAGATGCCGAAATGACGGACATGTTTTCCCGGGTGGCCGCGAGCGTCGGGTTAGAGTGGAACCCTCCGCTCTCCCCTGAACCCTAGCGGCTTGATGATTGGTTCCTGGGCTCGCGGCGCCGCTCAAAGCAGCCAAGCTCCGCTCCAGTGCCATTCTTCCCATTATTACTAACCAAATTAAAACCATCGGCATATCAGTTATAAGCATGAAAATGCTGATATGATAAACTGATGGTTTATTTATAATTAATTAGTAACACACTTTGTAAAAACTCTTTGAATTCAAATGCACAATCTAGAAATAATAATAGCCATAATATGTAGGAGGGTTGGCACTCCTAAGAACATGTCATATTTAATTTTATTCTGTCTCGTTCACACATAATTCAGAAAAAACAACATAAATGGACGTGACGGTTGTGAAAGCGGCACTTTGCTATAGGCTACGTGATGAGGGAAACCATCTAAAACACTTTGAAACCAGCAGACTTTTGGGGCTTTTCCACTGCACGGTACAGCTCGCTTTTTGGGGGTTTTCCACTGTGGATAGTACCTGATACTTTTTTTAGTACCACCTCGGTCGAGGTTCCAAGCAAGCCACGCTGATATTAAATGTGACGTCAAAACCCTGAAGATCACTGATTGGTCAGAGAGAATCGTCACTTCCAGCTTCACTGGATTTGCGACACGGGACATCAACCTGCTAGTTAGCAACAGCGACAGCAATATCATTTGTTCACGCGACTTTCGAATTGTAAAAAGAAATGGCTGTGCGCAAAACCACGCCGTGGTCAATAAACGAGGTGCAGACGCTACACTCGTTAGCGACGAACGAAACGACGTGAAACGAAAAAGTCTTTCAGGAAGTATCTCAGCTGTTGGCCGCACATGGCTACCACCGGACCTACCAACAGTGTAGGGAAAAGTTAAAAAAACTTAAAAGTGACTACAGAACCATCAAGGACCACAACAGCTGGTGTGGTTCAAACAGAAGAAAGTGGAAGTGGTTCGACCAAATGGACTCTATCTATGGCAATAAACCGACGAGCAATGGGAGGGAGAGTGCCCTGGACTCAGCGTTGTTGGAGTCCACGATGGAGGATGGTACGTTTTGTTACGTTAACTCTATATTCTTCTTGAAAGCTTCACTTTATTTAGTTGACCAGCTACTGGAAAACTTGCTTCTAAAACAACCAGGCCAATTTAACTGTTACACTTGTGTATAATCACCATGCAACAACTGCTTTATGCAGCACAATGAGCTAGTAGCTAACAGCTAGCGGTCGTGTTATTGTTTATGGTCAGTAATGTTTGTGTCGCCTTTAAGATGATGTCACGGCAGTAGTGGCTGTGCAACTATGACGATTAGCCTATAATCCCACCCACGTTGAGGTGACACTAAACTGTATTGGAAAAGCAAGCTCAGAAAAGTAAAGCGAGCAGAGTCGAGTCGAGTCGAACCGTAACGTGCAGTGGAAAAGTGCCATTAGACTTATGAGATATCGGTATGATATCCATTAATGATGCATGACTGATTTAATTAAGATTAAAATTGCAATATGGCTTTGTACAATTACAAAACCTTAAAAGGCTGCGTTTCTGCATTAAGCACTTCAGTCAGCGCTGTGTGAGCAAGCGGCGCCCTCTAGCGGTCTAGACGGCATTATCTATTATCTGTTATATCACAAATAATACAGAATTTAAAAGGGGGTTTTGTTCCTTCGTTAAAACATTTTATTTTTACAAGATGTGTTTGACATTTCCGTGGAATTGCCCAACATATGCATAGTATGAATTTGTAATGTACTATCATATACAGTACATACATGTAAAATTCTGTTGATTTGAACTGCAAAAACAGAAGCACAAAAATGTTTTAGAAGTACAAAATATTTTTTTTTCATATCAATCATCATGTTAGCATATTTAGTTAGTTTATCATTTTATCTTCTATTTATTTTTGTGGCTGTGAACATTGTGAACAGATCCAATGTTCAATGTAAATTATTTATTGTTAGAACAGTGAAAAGCTTTTGTACCTCTTTGTAAATTTTTAAAAGCATACAGCAATTCCTACGTAAAACAGTTATCTGATGAAAAATAAGGTAAGTGGCAAAATATTGGCATCAGCCTATAGCTTTTTGTTAAAATCGGTATCAGTATCGGCAAAACATTTTCATATCGTGCATCCAAATTTGTAACCAATATTTATACGGGTTTACCGATAAAGTTAGACAAAAAATCTTAAATCTAATACACACACACACCTCAACCTAACACACACACAAACAAAAACACACAAACAAACACACACACAAAGACACACACAAAGACACACACAAACACATACACAAACACACACACAAACACATACACAAACACACACAAAGACACACACAAACGCATACACAAACACACACACAAACACACAAACAAAAACACACACACAAACGCATACACAAACACAAACACACATAAAAACACACACATAAACGCATACACAAACACACACACACAAACACACACACAAAAACACACACAAAAGCATACACAAACACACACACACACAAAAAACACACATAAACACATACACAAACACACACACACACACAAAGACACACACAAATGCATATACAAACACACACAAAGACACACACAAACAGCACACACAAAGCATACACACACACACACACACACACACACACACACACACACACAAAAACACACACACAAATGCATACACAAACACACACACACACACACACACACACACACACACACACACACAGACACACAAACACACACACAGATACACACAAACAAACAAACGCACACACAAACACACAATCTCAAATATGAATGAAGTCAGGGGCTTTGGACAAGTGTATACTGCAACTAAAGCAAGTTAAATTAATTAACTGAACACACAATATTACCAGTAGTTTTTTAAAAGTAAAGTCTTTCTCTTTTTTATTCCCCTTTTCAGCATGACCAATTCCCAATGTGCTCTAAGTCCTCATGGTGGCGTAGTGACTCGTCTCAATCCGGGTGGCGGAGGACGAATCTCAGTTGCCTCCACGTCTGAGACTGTCAATCCACACATCTTATCATGTGGCTTGAGCACGTTACCGCAGAGACGTAGCGCGTGTGGAGACTTCACGCTATTCTCCGCGGCATCCACGCACAACTCACCACGCGCCCCACCAAGAGCGAGAACCACATTATAGCGACCACGAGGAGGTTACCCCATGTGACTCCACCCTCCCTAGCAACCGGGCCAATTTGGTTGCTTAGGAGACCTAACTGGAGTCACTCAGCACGCCCTGGATTCAAACTAGCGACTCCAGGGGTGATAGTCAGCGTCTTTACTTGCTGAGCTACCCAGGCCCCCCAAAGTCATTCTCTTATGGGAAAATGGACCAAAAATATTGATGACATCATCTTGAACTAACACATGTCTCCAAATGTTTGTCCAACACAATGCTCTCTAGTAATATAATGTCCCTTCCCCTGATATAATATATATATAAATCATAGGCAGGCACTCTGTGAATTGGTCTACAAAACTAAATTTCAAGCATTTAAGCATCAGCCTTCTGATTAAAAGGTTTTTATGATCATGAGAAACATACATTCAGTCAAGTGTGTAGTTTTGACTGCTAGTGTACTTCAAATAATACCATGGCACTGCCAACGTATACAAACATGGAGGAAGTTAAGAGAGAAACAATAAAAGTGACAGAAAGAGAATAAGGTCTCGTCCTGAGGAAACCATCACTCTCTCGATTCTCTCCTCTACTTTGATTTATCTTAACTCTCTCTCGCTCTCTCTCTCAAAACAGCAAATCCTACCTGTTCTCATCCGAGTCTCCATCCGTCTCCATCATCTCTCCTCTTGATCTCAACAAACAAACACATAAAACAGAAACTTCAAGCACCCACACACCTGCACTCACTCATACAAACTATGACAGGAAGTGAAACAGGAAATCCAGTTGAGATGATTTGACATCTGCAGTCTTTTAGTGCTCATATTTAGTTTCTGAAATGAATATGTACAGTCTCATATTTGCAGGATAAACATACTCCTGTATCGGTATACTCCTCGTGGTTTTACCATGGTACTTTGCTGTAGTAATGAACACCAAAACTGATCAAACATTTAATAAGCATGAACTGTCTGAACAGTGAGGTATGCCATTACAGAAATGTACCATAGTTTCTACCAAAATGCCATGATTACTACATATAGTATTACTACTGTAAAAACATAACTAGCGTTTGACACTTTCTGAAGAAAAGGAGTGATGTACGTGCAAAACTTTGCTGCCACAATGCCAGGATGTTATGAGAGGTCACTAGGTGTTTCTACGCCATTGTAAACGTGTTGTTGTGTATGAACGTGTGTGACTCTGCCCTCTGGTGGTGGTGGTAAAACCAGAACAGACTTACTGTAAGAGTACAGCTGAACTGTCATCTGTCTTTACACACAACTGAAAGTGCAGAGCAGAGCTTGAGTCATCAAAATAAGTTTGTGTGTGTGTGTGTGTTTATGTGTTTGTTTGTGTGTGTATGCATTCTTCTTGTGTGTGTGTGTGTGTTTGTGTGCGTTCTTCTTGTGTTTGTGTGCGTTTGTTTGTGTGTGTGTGTGTGTTTGTGTGTGTGAGTGTGTGTTTGTTTGTGTGTATCTGTGTTTGTTTGTGTGTGTCTGTGTGTGTTTGTGTGCATTTGTGTGTGTGTTTGCTTGTGTGTGCATTGCAGTGTGTATTTGTTTGTGTGTGTGCGTTTGTGTGAGTTTGTTTGTGTGTGTATGCGTTCTTGTGTGTGTGTGTGAGTGTGTGTTTGTTTGTGTGTGTGTCTGTGTGCATTTGTGTGTGTTTGTTTGTCTGTGCGTTGCAGTGTGTATTTGTTTGTGAGTGTTTTATTGTTTGTTTGTGTGTTTGTTTGTGTGTGCGTTTGTGTGAGTTTGTTTGTGTGTGTGTGCATTTGTTTGTGTGTGTTTGTTTGTGTGTATCTGTGTTTGTTTGTGTGTGTGTGTTTGTGTCTGTGTGCATTTTTGTGTGTGTTTGTTTGTTTGTGTGTGCATTGCAGTGTGTATTTGTTTGTGTGTGTTTTTGTTTGTGTGTACGTTTGTGTGAGTTTGTTTGTGTGTATGCATTCTTCTTGTGTGATTGTTTGTGTGCGTTCTTCTTGTGTGTGTGTTTGTCTGCGTGTGTGTTTGTGTGTGTCTGTGTGTGTTTGTGTGTCTGTGTATATTTGTTTGTGTGTGTGTTTGTTTGTGTGTGTGTTTGTGTGTGCATTTGTGTGAGTTTGTTTGTGTGTTTGTGTGTGCATGTGTGTGAGTGTGTATTTGTTTGTGTGCGTGTGTGCGAGTGTGTATTTGTTTGTGTGTGTGTGTGTGTGTGTGTGCAGTATTTCTTACAAGACTTAGACACAAATGCCATTTTTTGACATGTCTTTATTAACTCTTTTCACATATCCAAGTTTGGAACACGGAAGTAAACTTATTAAAACATATTCCAGGGTAATTTAAAGTATAATTGTAACAATTCTCTGGCTTTCTTTTGAAGGAGGAAGTGGGAGCCGTGAGAGTAACAGTCCACGCGAGTCTTTTATTAGACATACTTTCAAATTTGCACACACACAAATAATGCTTATCAGCAGCCGGTAACACACACAGGAACACACAATGTTTTGTGCATCTCTCTCTCTCCCCTCTGGCAGTCTGTACTGCTCTTTTATCCCTCTCAGCTCTCACTGCAAACACAAAGAGCTGTTAGAGATAATTTCCCACAGGTGTCAATCCTTACCGTTCTTCCTCTCCACAGACGTCGTTTGGCCACGCCCACATCACCATAATAATGTTATAAATTTACACTAAATTATTTAAAAATTGCAAATAATAAATGTTTGCTAGATTTACGCCTCATCACAGTCTGTGAAAAGAGTTTGTTCTCTTTAAAACTGAAAGAAGGATCAATGACGCAACGCTAATTTTTTTGTTATTCAAAAATACTTTAAAAAAGCAATTCACACAAAACACTTTTATCTATCAAATTATTGTCATGTGGTGTAACCAACATGCAGGTCGATCACTATTCTGTTGTCATGTGAAAAAAAAATTAGAGCTGTCAAAATTAACACGTTAACACATGCGATTCATTAAAAAAGTTTAACACAATTTTTCTTAATTGTGATTAACGCATATATATCGTTAATAAAGCATAAACCAGCAAAATACTGGTGGGACTAGGGTGGAACCTTTGTGATGTGTCCACCAGGAGTCATTACACTGACGAACACACACACTCAACAGCGACAGGAAAGGACCACTTAACACTATTTGTATGTACAAAACAATCCCAGATGGGACTTGTGATAGAAATCCATTATTTTTCAGCCTAAGTAAGGTGCAATTTACTACCACAGAAGCACATCAAGTCTTAACTGTCACCAAAACAAAGAATGAAGCTTTTCATGTGGAGTTTAAAGCGGCGCTTGACACTGGCATTGATACTATGGAAGGCTTTGTTTGGAAAATGTTAAAAATGCATTATATAGTTACATATTGTTTTGCTTTCTTTCCTAAAAAGGAAATAAATGCATTCTGATGAGAAAGGAGTTTATATTGAGTCAAATTTCAGTACTTTCAAAATATGCAATTAATCGCGATTAACTATGGAAAAAATATGCGATTAATCACGATTAACTATGGAAAAAATATGCGATTAATCACGATTAACTATGGAAAAAATATGCGATTAATCACGATTAACTATGGAAAAATATGCGATTAATTGCGATTAACTGGGAAAATATGCGATTAATCACAATTAACTATGGAAAAAATATGCGATTAACCGCAATTAAAAAATGTAATCAAATTATAGCAAAACAAAAAACAAAACAAAAAAAAAACAGAGAGAATGCCTTTAGACCCTCATGAAATTTTAGACATTTTGATATTTTTATGAAACGGCATATTTTGTTCAGGTCAAATGGAGTAATCATGAAAAACTTCGATATTCATGACTTAAAAATTAATGATATATATATATATATATATATATTTATACTGTATATATTTAAGTTTGAAGACTTAGTTTTGTACACTCATGTGTATTCAAGGTGTAAAGAAAGTATTTTAATACATTTTACTTGATGATTACACCACTTGACATTTTTAAAGTCATTAAATCAATTGTTTTGTTAAAAAAAAACAAATGCTATTAATGTGTCAAAAATGTATGAACTAAAATGGACACAATGATTACATTTCCACACACTCTGCATGTTTTAAACAAGAGATTTCTTATTTTTATATCTTCTGACACAATACAAATGACCATTTGACCGATTTGAAAGAGCTGAAAAAGTTTGTTTAGTAGAATGAGTAGGGTTTTTTATGCTGTGGGACAAATAAAAATCTTCCACTAAACACAGATGAACCAAACTGTGAATGCAGGTTTGTGACTGATTTCTTTATTTTATATTGTACATTACTTTCTGATTTATTTTATCGATCTATTTAAAATGGCTTACATGAAAAATGACTTATGTTGGGATAAATGAAAGCTTATTTTAATAAAGTAAAAGTGGCAGTAATGATTATATTGTTACTGCTATTTTAAAATGAGTATTTGCTGAATATAAGCAACTTGTGCTTGGTTTAAATTTTGTATATTATTTTATTGAAAACGCATGTTGAAATCCATGTATCAAATATGATACAACAGTCTTTTGAGGAATATCTCTCAATCTCCATTACATTACATTCATGCACACCACAAAACAAATCACAGAGCTTTGAAAATTCTGACATATACATTTTATAAGATATATTTAAAGTGTGAACTAATATTTCTGTGTATTTTCATATATGCAGCCTGCTCTGTCATTATAAAGATCTCATTATTTTACATTACAAGCTATTATGATGTCATCTTACCAGAAGTTCCTGAGACAAGTTTGACATTTTCACTTTTTTAAATGTCAGTATAGTGTTTGGTGCATATTGAAAAAATAATATTTTATTCATTTCAATCCATATTTATAGAGCAAGGAGAGGAAGTTGTCATGGTCAAACTCTCAAACATTTAGTATCTCTGAAAAGTCCAGAGAGTCCTCTGATAATACCCCAAGATTTACCACTGTAGAAAAACATACATAACAAATGTCCTACACACAAATGAACTGCTGCCTCAGGAGGAGAATGACCTTTAAAGCCTAATGGATCAAATATGATATATAAAAAAAAGTGCATTATTTTTTTTATTTTTTTTATGATTTATTTATATAGGTCGTCCAATGGTACTAAAAACAGTTTAATGTAAAAACATTTTTTTCGTATGTCAGGCTTTACAGGGTTAAAACTCCAGGTGTCTCAGTAGCAAAAATGTAGATGCATGGTTTCAGCATGCTAAATTAACACATATTCGCATACGAACATGTTTTACGGGCAACATGTAACACAAAAATACTGTAATAATGAAAGTAAACTGCAAAACTAAATATTCTACAGTAATGGTGACCCTATTGACCTGAAGTGTTTCACCTTAATAGGGTTTAATTTCACAAATGAGATATACATTATAGTGTTTTGTGCCCAACTGATACCCGCTTATCCCACACTATCTGCTCACAAGTGTGTGTTTGTTACTATACACATGTTCAGGCACAATGACACGTATGTTTGTATGTGCCCTTGTGTTAACCACACTCATCCTGTGTGTAGAACCGCTCGCCTGGGAACTGTTTGTTTTGTTTATGTGAACTGTGTTTGTTGTTGCAGAGAACAGCTTCACTTCACATTTACTACGATTTACACCCCGACATCAAGTGCTTTACTGTGTGTGTGTTTGCTGCGTCGGTTTTGCCTCGATCCATTATTCATTTCCCCCCTGTGTATTTAAGCCTCTCTCTCACACACACACACATACACACACACATACACACACACACACACACACACACACACACACACACATTGGTGTAGACATGATTTTTATACTGTACGAACTATAGATTCTATGAAATGTCCTCATAAACCACATTTATAGCATAATACCCTTATAATTACCAGTTTGTAACCTAAAAAAATGTCCTCGTAAATCACTTAAACCTGCCCACACACACACACACACACACTCACATACACACAAACATATGTGGTTTAACTCAATCAAAAACACCCTCAAACAAGAATTTTCACACAGAGAAAAGGACAAGATTTATAGATTTATTACAGCTGCAGTGTGTGTGTGTGTGTGTGTGTGTGTGTGTGTGTCTGTGTGTGTGTGTGTGTGTACTTTGAGCATGTTTGATGGTGTTTGACTTGTTCTGTGTCAGTGCAAAAAGACACTATTGATTACGTCCCTGTTCAAGACAGTAAATCTCCACTAAACTGAAGCATTATTGAATTAAAAGAAAAGAGTGACACTGAACTGCAATCTAGTAAAGTACAAAAAAAATAAAAAATACTTATGTATTTTAACC
The DNA here is from genome assembly GCF_019703515.2 of Myxocyprinus asiaticus. Lineage (NCBI taxonomy): Eukaryota > Metazoa > Chordata > Actinopteri > Cypriniformes > Catostomidae > Myxocyprinus > Myxocyprinus asiaticus. The sequence continues at coordinate 1,304,401 of NC_059367.1, read as the reverse complement.
TAAAAAAACTCTATTTAGAAGAACATTTAACTCACTTTTAGCACCACACAGTGGACATTTCACCTCAGAACTGTCGCGATACGTGTAATGAACCACGTAATATCATTTTGCACAAATGTTGCCACATTCACTACATTTTTATGAGATCAGGCTGGTCGCTAACTTCCCAACAGTTAGGTCTCAAAATCATTCCATGTAAAAACCTGTGTGTGTGTTTTTTCTTACCCTGGTGGGATGGTTCCTCGGCTCGGCGTCACCGTGATGCGTTGTGTTCCCGGGCGGTTCAGATTATTCTGTCCGTTAATAGTAAGCGTGTGTTTGGCCGGCAGGGTGACCAGCGCAGGGGCACATGGGAAATTTACCCCGCTCATCTCCACTTTCCCACCCCCTCCTCCACCTATTGAAATGTTGTTATGGTGACCTCCGGCAACTGTCATCGTGGGCGACCAAAGGGAGGTGCCAGCAAAGGTTTTGCTCTGTCTCACAGCAGCAGCGTTCTGATTGGCTCCGCCCTCCGTCCCGTACAACTTCCTCCTCTGCTGCAGGGCCAGTAAGGCATTGGATGCCACTCGTGTGCTGTGCACCAGTAGACATTGCTGGCACGTGCACGGGGTGCCCGAGTTGGTGCCCACGGGCCAGGACTGTGATTTAGGTATGGATCCAGCAATGAGCGGGTATGCGAGGTCCATTCGCCGGCGGATACGTCGTTTTCTCTGGCTCTGCCGGTTGGTTTGCGACATTCCATCAAAATCCACCAGATAGCTGAAGCCGAGCGAGCTCAGGTCGAGCCACGGGTGCTGCTTCTCGTATGCGTTCTGGATGCTAACGCACAATTCCATGTCATACGGCATCCAAGATCCACAATCGTTTTCCCACTCCCACACGATGCCCTTGCCCGGAGCAGACGACGGATCGTAGAAATTTCGCTGCACGGGTCGCATCATGCCTACAGAGAAACAGGAGAGAAAGTGTTTTACTTATGTTGGACCATTTCACATTGTACTAGGGCTGCAATTAACGATTATTTTGATAATCAACTAATCTAACTGCCTGTAGCTGATTATTAAATAACAGTCTGATCACAGTTATTTGCTCTATTGTGCACTTCAAATTCCAATCACATTTTGAATGCACCAAACCTGCTGTGCGTGCAGTCAGCTGAGGCTGGCGCCAAACTCCCGCAAAAATATAAATGAACAAATATAAACTTTGATTGTGAATGTAATTCGCTCCGGTTTCAATTTAAACGATCGTGTAATGGCAAATATTTCTGATCATAGTGGGTTCATACACGCAGCATTACATATATGCTTCACAAATAAAAACAAAATTATGCAAGATGGCATTAAAATTATACTCATATTTCAATCAATACAGAAAAACATTAATAAAAAAAAGTTGAATCCACAGTAACTAAAGATTGAATGTTTTAACCAATAGTTTTGTTTTGCTCAAATCGGATTGTGTATCTAGTCTCTCATTTGCTTCACACAAGGAACACTACTTGTGTGGCGTGTAGAGTTGCTGTCTATGTAGAACACTTGAAATCAGTCACTCATTAGGTTCCCTTAAACCCTTTAACCTCTGAAGGCATTTTTAAATATTTCCTGTTTCAGTGGTATATTCAAAATTAAAGGCTTATAACAAAATAAAAAAACTAAAAAGTGTTTGGTATTATTGTAAAGAAAACTTTTCAAATGTTTTAATGATAAAGATAATGATAGACTGCTGAAAAATCACAAAACAAATTGATCCAAAAATGTGCTTTTTTTTCTTATTTTACATTATATATGGGTGTAAATAAGGTGTCTCCACAAAACTGCTTTTGTTTTGTTCACAATCATGCCAACTGTATCTGAGAAAAAATTTGTGTTGATATGACAAAGCAATCAAAAGTTATAGCATTACAAATATAATTTATCAGTGTCCAAGGTTTGCATAGCATGCAGACATGATTTTAGTAATGAGATTTCACAGAATGAGTTTCATTCTGTGTCATTTGAGTCATCATTGAGTCTGTGTCATGTGTTTGGCGCCATCTCCTGGTGGTCATATGTAACATTGTGCTTCATGTGGATTATCTAATGATCTATCCATCTGATTATCTTGTGTGTGGACTTGTTTGAAAGATAATCACCTCATCTAAGTAGTGGTATGTGATATTTTATGTTCTGTTTTTTTTTTGTTAAGTTTTATGCGAAAATATGGCACATAAGCAACACCAACATAATTGTCAAAGACATATACTTAGCTATTACTCGCTATATTTTTATCTGTGAGTAAAACAAATAGGCTGGTTGTATTCTACTCTTTGAGAGACTTTCCAACAACATATGACACATGCTTGATCAGTTTGATGTTTTTACTGATTGCGATAATATGTACAGAGCAAATTTTTTAATAAATGATCAAAACAGAACAATTCTGATTTGTCAGAAAATTTTAAAGGACTTGTTCCGTTTTGGTCATAATGCCTATATGCATTAGAAAGTAGAGCTTCTAAGCTTCCAAACGATACCTATTTTGTGTTAGTCGTTATGAATATTTTGACAATCTGTTTTTTCTCAAGGCCCCATCTGAGCTTAAAGGATTAAGTTAGGATGCTTCCTATGTTGTGTGAGAGAGAGAGAGAGAGAGAGAGAGAGAGAGAGGAATTAGGGGCTGTTCACACACGGCTCAAGAAACAGCGAAACACATCGCAAAGATGTTACTCTAGTATGTAAACATAAACCAATAACTGAAAAAAATATTCCCCAAGAATGCATCCTGTGTCAACAGACCCTTAGATCTTCAAGTTCTATTTTAAGAAAATAATAACGAATAGATAATCTTGTACCAATGGTACCAAATCTTGCTGTTGACATCAAAGGTTGTTATCCAATCTGGTAGAGGCTCGTCCAATTAGACAGATGTCTACATGGACAGGTTGTGTGACATGAACTAATCCTCAAAAACCATCAACAAGACAAATGAAAATACCACAAACACTACATTTAATATAGGTTCACTATCATCAAAATTCAGGAGACATTTAGAAACTAAATTGTAAGTTTTTCTATTCAGTCTGACATGATAATAATTTTTGCATATTGTTGAGCCTATGCAGTTCATGGCTATATGATTGATCTCAATGTTTCAGATTAAGAAAACATTTTTTTTACTTTTACGATAAACAATTTCTCAAAATTGGACAGATAGTGAAATTATTCTGTTTAGTCTGATGATTTAAAAAATATAGAGGAAATCCCGTAGTGTATGATGCTCCACGACTCAAATCTGAAGTCATATGGTGAGCAGCTAATGGAAATCAACCGTGCACGGCCACAACACTGAACCACGAAGAAATGAAGATGGCGAACAAGCGCTCAAAGTAGAGAAAACATTCACGTTCACTCACTTTCAACTTGCGTCGCAGTCTTGTCTTTCCACCCAAGACCGCATCCAAACGTGCTCAGCCCATTTCTTTTGAGACTCGGAACAGAGTCAGATATGAGCTATCACTGTTTGAAATATTGTGTATATTTTACAAGTAATAACATTGAGTTTACATATATTTGTATTACAAGCACTAAAAAGGTTACTGCCACTTTAAGAGTTCAACGAGCATCTCAGACTCACACACATTAGTATTTATTTTTCCTTTTTATCTGACTGTAAAGAACAGAAAGGATATTAAAAGATGCCTCATCTTTGATGGACACACATTACACGGAGGAAACGATCTGTTTTAAGCTCAAGCACTTTTCAACAAAACAAGGAGATTTTCCAGGTATTCCAGTTCTTACATTTCTAAAAGCTAAATTCAAGCACTTTAAGGACCTTGTGTGAACCCTGTAAACAGTGTAGATAAAAGTGCAGTAGTGGTAAAATCAACCGACAGAGAGATTTTGATGTTTGATGGGTCATTTCATTTATGATCACATGGACAGAAAACAATAATGCAAATTTCGAAATATTGAGTTTTGCCTCGATAGGGTTCATCATTTTTTTTGGTTGGCGATATACTGTATATCATCCCATCCCTATCGTTTAGTGTGTGATACCTAGTATTTTTAGATTCTGTTCAGACTTTAGAAGTGGCAGATTTTCCGAGCGGATGAAGAAATGTGGCGACTGATAAAATAACTAACTACATCTAAGAGTTAAATGGCATTTTGGTGCTGATGTGTGACTGGTAGCGTAACGGAAAAAAGACGTAAACCATTGCATGTGTGAATAGCAGATGTAAAGGTAATCCAAAAGTTTACCAGTAAAGGTAATCCAAAAGTTTTATTGCAATTTGCCAGGTTGCATGTGTGAAAGGGGTTAATGTCTTTAGGATTAGGGTTTGAATTATGGTTAGTTTGTATATCTTTATAATAAACTTTATATAAACAATACAGTATATGTCTATGGTATGTCCTCCTTTAGGTAACTAGAAAAACTGGACTGTCACTGGACGACCTCAAAGAAACACGTCAGCAGAACTAATACGTCTGACCTTGAATTTCCACGGAAAAACCCTGAACTCCTTCACCAGCCGCAGACGATAACTCAAATAGGATTCAGACCTCAGAGTGTCACATCCATAAACTTTAGCTGAAAAGTTTTATTAAAGCAACAAAACTTTGCACCACCAATTTACTCAATAAAAAATATATTTTCACTAAAAAAAAAAATTATTAAAAAAATTGTTTTTTTATCAGTATTTTTGACTTTTTGACATTAAAAATATCTAAACTAGGGATGCACCAATATTAATTTTTTTGGCCGATATTGATTTTAACAAAAACTATAGGCCGATACCGATACCGATACCAATACCGATAGTTTGCAACTCATCTTATTTTGTCATCAGATAACTTAGGAACGCTCAAAAATGTACAAAGAATTTTAAAAGCTTCTTCACTGTTCTTACAATAAATAATTTCCATTGAACATTGGTTGGATCATTTTACCGATATGGGTTTTTTTAATGGCCGATGCCGATATCCAGAGAGCAGGGATAGGCAGAGACAATGCCGATTTATCACACAGTTTAATATAGTAAATAACATAAACAAAATCTCATACAAACTTTAACTTTGTTTTGCCTTAAGAAACAAATCGGCCAAATGCGAAAATGTATCGGCTGATGCCGATAATGAAAAAATTCCAAATATCGGCCGATTTATCAGCTTCAGCTATATATCGGTCGACCACCAATCTGTTGGACACATGACAGGTAAAAATTTTAAATAGGGCCACAGTGAAAGATTCATGCAAGATAAAAAGATAGAAAAGATACCAAAAAATTACTATATATGATAACATGATGATTGATATGAAAAAAGGTTATTTTGTAGTTCTAAATAATTTTTGCATAATCGCACAAGCCCATATTTCTATTTCATTCTTAATTCAATCAGTCGTGCAGTATTAATGGATATCATACCGATATCTCAGAAGTCAAAGCCTTGGATGCTTTTTCTCATCATGTAGCCTCTAGGCAAGTGCCGCTTCCACAACTGTCATGTCCGTTTACGGTGTTTTTCCATATTAACGTGAGAATGAGAAATATATATATGTTTTTTAATTACATGTTCTTAGGAGTGCCAACCCTTCTACATATTTTGGCTATTATTTCTGAATTGTGCATTTAAATTCAAAGAGTTTTTAAAAAGTGTGATACTAATTAATTATATATAAATCATCTGTTACTCATATCAGCATTTTCATGTTTATAACCAATATGTCGACGGTTTTAATTTGGTCAATAACTGGACGATAAATATCGGCAGTCAATACGTTGAGCCATCCCTAATCTAGACATCCTTAAAGCAAGAGACCTTTACTTTAGAAGCAAACAGATTTAAGATCTTAATACTTGGGGGGCCTGGGTAGCTCAGTGAGTAACGACACTGACTACCACACCTGGAGATGCGAGTTCGAATCCAGGGCGTGCTGAGTGACTCCAGCTTGCCCGGTTGCTAGGGTGGTTAGAGTCACATGGGGTAACCTCCTCATGGTCACCATAATGTGGTTCTCGCTCTCAGTGGGGCGCATGGTGAGTTGTGCATGGATGCCGCGGAGAATAGCGTGAAGCCTCCACAGGCGCTATGTCTCCATGGTAACGCGCTCAACAAGCCACGTGATCAGATCCACGGATTGACAGTCTCAGACGCGGAGGCAACTGAGATTCGTCCTCCGCCACCTGGATTGAGCGAGTCACTACGCCACCACGAGGACTTAGAGCGCATTGGGAATTGGGCATTCCAAATTGGGGAGAAAAGGGGATAAATAAATAATAATAATAATAAAATAAAAAGCATTACTGACAAAAAAAAAAAAAAAAAAAAGATATTAATACTTGTTTTAAAAAAATCTAGCTTGAATTAGGTTTATTTGCATTGGCAAATTGTTTTAAGCATAAACCTCAGTAAATGTGTTACATATACACATAAAAACATTTGCCAATGGGGTAGGACAAATAAACCTGATTTACCACTATAAGACTTAGTCTCTTATGTAATTTTGATGTTAAGCTGTAAATGTGTGTCAGTGAGTATCTGCATGTTTTTGCAATTTTTGAGGCTTCTAAAATGTCCTGCGAGTCTATTCCTGTGTAATATTCCAGAGGTTTAGTATTATTAGAGAAATAAAGCGATCAGCTGGGACCTCATTCACACACCCACATAAATATTAAACTACAACAGGACATTCTGTTCTCACAAGCACAATCTTCCACTGAGACACAGAGAACAACACTTCACAGAAAATGAACACAAGAGTCACTACGGAGGACATACATACATACACACACACACACACACACACACACACACACACACATACTTCCTGCAGAGAATCCCTCAGCGATGGTTCACATCCTGCTGGATCCTGAGATGATTTTCTCCTGTCTGTCCCTGAAGTCAAACACACACTTTCCCTTACGCTCTCGTCCTGTCTTTCCAAAACACAGCTAAAGTCTGGTCATTTGGCTGGTATTATAGAGGGTTTGGGCACTTTATAGCTCTGGGAGAAAGCTTAAACCAGCATAGGCTAGTTTAAGATCTTGGAGACCGGCTCTTGTAATTGAAGGTATTTGTGCCCCAGAAACAGGAGATTGCGTCACTCGCACTACTCAGTTCAGCTTCTCTCGATATCGCGGCGCAGACCACAAAACTTACGAGACCCATTTATTTATTTATTTTAAAGCGCTATGGAGGAAGTCAAACAACTCAAACGCTTCGACATTCGACATTCTAACCACCACTGACAGAAAACAGATACAACACTGTGTCATGTGGCAAAATAAAGCGTTTTAATCTAAACATCATCACCTTTACTAAAATTCTGTTCAATGATGTTTGATATTAGGAAACAAACCGGTCATGTTTGCCTACAGATATTCATATATTCTCTATAGAGATGACTTCAATCATTAAAAGCCTATTGTCATTGGATATTTTATAACTTATGTATTATTTTCTTTGTTGCATTGATTTGAGAATATGTTGAGTTTCTTGAGGAATGTTTATAATAATAATAATAATAATAATAATAATACTGGTCAACAACATATCCGACTGAAATTATGTCATAATGTGAAATTTAGCATTATGGTAAGGCTGATTATAAACCAAGTTGAGTGTTTGTTTGTTTGTTTGTTTTTAAGTTCCAAATAAAGAGCAAATTATATAAGAGCAAGTAGTTTTCATTTATAAAGTTTCTGATTCACTGATTGGGTTATCCAAACAAAAAGACATTACAATACTTAATATATTTTATATATTTATATATTAAAAAAATGTAATATTTAAACCAATTTTTGTTGATTTAATTTTTTCTTTTTAATTTTTTTTTTACTATATCGTGATATACTTTGTATCGCTATTAGGGATGGGACGATACATCGAATTTCTATATATCGGCAACCCAAAGAAAATTAGGAACCACATCGTGACATAATTCGAAATTTAAAAATTTGCATTATTGTTTTCTGTCCATGTGATCATAAATGAAATGACCCATCAAATATCATAATCTCTCTATCACTTGATTTTACCCCTGCTGCACTTTTATCTACACTGTTTACAGCATTCACACAAGGTCCTTAAAGTGCTTGAATTTAGCTTTTACAAATTTAAGAACTGGAATACCTGGAAAATCTCCTTGTTTTGTTGAAAAGTGCTTGAGCTTAAAACAGATCATTTCCTCCGTGTAATGTGTGTCCATCAAAGATGAGATGTCTTTTAATATCCTTTCTGTTCTTTACAGTCAGATAAAAAAATAAATATTCATTTTAATCTCACACAGCATGGATGCGCTAAATAAACCGAGAGATTCTCGTTAATGTTCGCTGAACTGGAACATTGTGAGCCGCTCGTTGAACTCTTAAAGTGACAGTAACCTTTTTAGCGTTTCTTATACAAATGAATGTAAACTCAAATGTTAGTACTTATAATTTGTACACATTATTTAAAACAGTGATAGCTCATATTATTGTTATTATTATTATTATTATTATTATTATATACACCATTTCATGATATAATATTAATTAATATAACGTAGAATTCTTGTATTTTTACAAAGGTACATTTTGATTGTAATAATGATGACAAACAAATTATTAAAATGTAAATATTCACTTTCACATATTTTTCAGGACTGGTTCTGTTCAGTTCTGTTGTTCTGCACCTGATCAGACTGAATGCATCTCGCTATTTCTTGAAAGCTTATTTGTTTGTGATCTTTTCTTATTATTTAAACTTCGAGCATTTATATTGTGTAATAAATAACTTTATTTTGATGAGAAATTGCAATGAGCATTTTGCTTTTAGATTTAGGTCACAACGCCTACCCCTAATGTAGACAAAATTACTGTGGACACAAGGGTACATCTTAAAGGAATATTCTGGGTTCAATACAAGTTAAACTCAATCGACAGCATTTGTGATATAATGTTGATCACCACATAAAATTAATTCCGACTCATTCCTTCTTTTCTTTAAAAAAGCACAAATCTGTGTTCCAGTGAGACACTAACAATGGAAGTCAATGGGGCCAATTTCTGGAGGGTTTAAAGGCAGAAATGTGAAGCTTATAATTTTATAAAAGCACTTACATTAATTCTTCTATTAAAACTCATGTATTTATTGAGCTGTAAAGTTGCTTAAATCGTCATTTTTACAATCGTTTTAGAGTTTTAGGGTTTGTTGACATTACATCGTCATGGCAACAAAGTTGTAAAATTGTCTATAACTTTACACAGAAGGTTAGTTTGCGATTTTATCAAAGTAAAATCATGTTAATACACATATTGTTTATGTCTTGTGTCTATACTTTTGAAACAGTGAGTATTTTAATGTTTACAGATTGACCCCATTGACTTCCATTGTAAGTGCCTCACAGGAACACAGATTTGTGCTTTTTTTAAAGAAAAGGAGGGACGAGTTGAAATAAATTTTGTGGTAAGCAGCATTGTTCCACAAATGCTCTCGATTGAGCTTCACTTGTATTAAACCCGGAATATTCCTTTAATTTGTGATTTCATTAACTTGACCTGCACTGTATGGCACTATTATTATCCATTCCACATTGTTGGCCTCTATTAACAGACAGAAAGCAGCAGGAGTGAGAGGGGTCAGGGAAGTAATCTGCATGGATCTTTTCAGGTTGCGAGCAGAACAGACAATAGGTGCAATCTGTGAATCTGCCGGAATATGGAGAGCGTGACTTGTGCCGACTCTTTGCACACACGCACCACGTCACCCCAGAGCACGCTGCAACACTAAAACACGCCTGGATCTGCAAATGCTCAAAGAAAATTAATTAATGGATTTGTATAGGAGTTTCACATCATGGGTATTGAACAGACAACACATGAGAAAGATGCAATAGTTTGGTCAAATATAATAACATTTTAGTCGAAGTGAGGGGCATGGCCCCCTGTGGGCCCCCCATAGCGCTGGCACGGTTTTGAGCCAGATCTAAATAGAAATATCAATTTAAATGGATAATTTGATGGCATATAAAGTCCTTTTAGCTTTCTCTGCATGTGTGCATGTGTATGTGTGAATTGCCTGCTAGTTAGCAGCAGTGACGTGCACAGACTTTAGCAGGGACAGAGGTGGAAGGATATAAAAGGGCACTGATTTTATTTATTTATTTATTAATTATAGTAATTATAAATACTTAACTAATTTCTTTGCTTTTTGAGTATTTTACCTATTAATTAGTGCCGATAGTTGCTTTTTGGAACTATCATTGTCTGAAAAATCTATGCTGATAGTTCCTCCATGTTCCTCTGTGGCCAGAAAGTATTGCTTTCCATTAGAGGAAGACCGATATATCGGTTTTACCGATTAATTAGTGCCGATAGTTGCTTTTTGGAACTATCATTGTCTGAAAAATCTATGCTGTTAGTTCCTCCGTGTTCCTCTGTGGCCAAAAATTATTGCATTCCATTAGAAGTAGGCCGATATATCAGTTTTACCGATTAATTAGTGCCGATAGTTGTTTTTTGGAACTATCTTAGTCTGCAAAAATCTATGCTGTTAGTTCCTCCGTGTTCCTTTGTGGCCGAAAAGTATTGCTTTCCATTAGAAGTAGGCCGATATATCAGTTTTACCGATTAATTAGTGCCGATAGTTGCTTTTTGGAACTATCATTGTCTGAAAAATCTATGCTGTTAGTTCCTCCGTGTTCCTCTGTGGCCAAAAATTATTGCATTCCATTAGAAGTAGGCCGATATATCAGTTTTACCGATTAATTAGTGCCGATAGTTGTTTTTTGGAACTATCTTAGTCTGCAAAAATCTATGCTGTTAGTTCCTCCGTGTTCCTTTGTGGCCGAAAAGTATTGCTTTCCATTAGAAGTAGGCCGATATATCGGTTTTACTGATTAATTCATGCAGATGGTTGTTTTTTGGAACTATCATTGTCTGCAAAAATCTATGCTGATAGTTCCTCCGTGTTCCTCTGTGGCCGAAAAGTATTGCTTTCAATTAGAAGTAGGGTGATATATTGGTTTTACCGATTAATTCATGCAGATAGTTCCTCTGTGTTTCTTTGTGGCCAACACTATACCTAGCCTCATCAGCACATCCATTGTGTCTCTAACTTCATATATATACAGTATATATATACAATAGCATTCAAAAAAAATTTGAAACACTTACTCTATTACATATTTTTTTTCTTCCCATTTTAGAATAACAGTAAAGTCATCAAAACTATGGAATAACATAAATGGAACTATGGGAATTCTGTTGTGACTAAACAAAATCCAAAATAAATCAAAACTGTGTTATATTTGAGCATCTTCAAAGTAGTCCCCCTTTGTCTAGAATTTGCAGACATGTACTCTTGACATTTTCTCAAGCAACTTCTTGAGGTATCACCCTGGGATGCTTTTTAAACAGTATTGAAGGAGTTCCCATCTATGTTGGGCACTTATTGGCTGCTTTTCTTTATTATTTGGTCCAAGTCATCAATTTCAAAAACTTTTTTATTTATTAAATTTTAGTTTTATAATGAAATAAATTAATATGGTGGCACAGTTATATTTTTGTCTACAAAACTAATTTCAAACATTTAAGCATACGCCTTCAGATCAAAAGATTTTTAAGATCATGAGAAACATTTCAGTCAAGTGTTTTAAATCTTTTGACCGGTAGTGTATACAGTATATATATACTGTACATAATTTTTTTCAATTTTTCCTTTATCACAAATAAAAGCCTATTCTGTTATATTTCTCACAAAAGCACCATGGTATTACACTTGTTTGTTTATTTATTTATTATGGTCTGTGATAACCCCATGTTTTTGACATGTGTCATAGTAAAACCATGGTATTTTTTAAAGAACCTTGGAGTACCATGACAGCATCATGAAATATGAACATGATCAGTCATTCAGTACCATGGCATTACCCTGGTAATGTGGTACACGGTGCGAAGGCGTGATGAGAAAATGCGAGTGCGAGGCGATCGACCGTGTTCTGCAAATGCTACCGGGTCCTTGAATAACATATAACATGCGAGTAAGGGCAGCCGGTTGAGTTTCCGGTGCCCCCTAGGGTATGATGGTGCCCCCCTAGGGAGTTGGTGCCCTACGCAGACTGCGTAATATGCGTATAGGGAGCGGCGGTACTGTGGAAGCCTAATGGTATTTTTCTGAAAGTGATTAATGGCTTATTAGTTTCAACAAAACCAAACAAGCTTTGGCTGAACCAGACAGCTCCTTCAGTTTATGTCAATATTCTATAAAAGACAAATTTAATGTATATCACTGAAAGCAACGTGACCGCTCCCATTATAATTAATAAATCTGTCTACACTAAAGGTACGCGATGTCAGAAATGTGGTAGCAGTCGAGTGTTATTCTTTTGATGAACTTACAACACAATACATGGAGTGGACTTTTTATCTGACCTGTTACTCGTCTGAGGTAACGGCACTTTGATGTTCCGGGGCGAATTCAAAACTGCATTTTTGGCTTTCTTAAAGGGCAATGCTGCAGGAGGGATGCCACTCGAATGCTCGTTCAAAACAAAAGTGAGAAAATTAATCTTTTCTTAGAGGGCCCTTCCACAAGACTGTTAGCGAAGGTACATTCATACAGTAATGCCACGTTTCCTTCAGAGTGCCCACTTCAAGGGTTCTGCAGTTCAGAGTGAGTATAGGGCATAGGAAGGATCACTTGCGATTGGAATCTGCCCCCGATCTGCAGTAGCGCACTCTTAAAGGCACATCTGCTTAATTTTCTTTGATACCAAAGAAATCTCATAATAACACATTATTACTGTTATTGTGCCCCTGCTGTCCCCCTTCTGCGGACGTCAGTGGTTAACAGACTTACTGCTTAGCTTGCAGTTTAGCCTCAACAGAAAAAGACTTCAGTTCGAAGTTACTGTGCATTACTGTAGCTCAAAGTCATTACTGCAGTGGACACAACACACACACACACGTGTGGATGCATCGTGACTGTTCTGTCCCATAGGAAGCTGGTTCAACATAGTGTCCGCTGCCCCTGTGAATACCCAGCGTGTGAACGTCACGGCTAATTATGCCCGCCTCACTAAACCAATGCAACTCACACACTTGTTTTTCACCATATTAGCGAGGACATGTCATTGACGCAATGGTTTAGTACAGAAGTGATGACCTTTTCTATCTTCTAATCCTCAAACAAACCTGGTAATATCAGTAGATTTAAAGCAAAACACGATTTAAGAGCATTTTTAACCACTGAAAATTTACTCACAAGTTGATTTTTGTCATGTTTCATCATATGACTGAGGACATTTTGAAACATTTGTCCCTCACAAGTACAGTCAAACCTGTACATGTATTTGTCACTGTAAACTCAGAGGGTACAGTAGAATTTTTGCACCAAAGCATCTTTCGATATCGAGTGTTTCAGATTAACAGACCACTGTATTTCCTGAAACTCAAAACCAAAATGCATTCTCTCTCACACACACACACATGGAAACACATGTACACACATACTCGGTGGAAAACCCTTTGAGAAACCAACAGCACTCAACACATCTTTCTTTTTCTCACAAACCTCTGGGGCAGAGTCTACAATCGAAAAATCTGAGGGTGGGGCCTGTAATTCTGCTGACTTTAAGTCGAGTGAGAATGATCGTATTTACGAGATGAGCACGCAAGAATGGCAACATAATTGCTGCCTTCAAGTGCACATGGGAAGCTCTTCCAATATTTGTTATTACGGCATGTCACGCATTCAAGTCGGAAACAAAATACAGAAGAAGCTAAACTCTTGTACAAATGAATAAGCATCAGCAAAAACACCTGCAGCATTTTTACATGACCTATTGCCTATGGTTTATTAATGAAAAATATTGAAAATCATATTTCAAAATTATTGCTTTCCATTAGAGGTAGACCGATATATCGGTTTTACCAATTAATTGGTGCTGATAGTTGCTTTTTGGAACTATCATTGTCTGAAAAATCTATGCTGCTAGTTCCTCCATGTTCCTCTGTGGCCAAAAATTTTAGCTTTTTATTAGAGGTAGACCGATATATCGGTTTTACTGATTAATCGTGCCGATAGTTGATTTTTGGAACTATCATTGTCTGAAAAATCTATGCTGATAGTTCCTCCGTGTTCCTCTGTGGCGAAAATTATTGCTTTCCATTAGAAGTAGGTCGATATATCGGTTTTACTGATTAATCGTGCCGATAGTTGATTTTTGGAACTATCATTGTCTGAAAAATCTATGCTGATAGTTCCTCCGTGTTCCTTTGTGGCCGAAAATTATAGCTTTTTATTAGAAGTAGGTCGATATATCGGTTTTACTGATTAATCGTGCCGATAGTTGATTTTTGGAACTATCATTGTCTGAAAAATCTATGCTGATAGTTCCTCCGTGTTCCTCTGTGGCCGAAAATTATTGCTTTCCATTAGAAGTAGGTCGATATATCGGTTTTACTGATTAATTAGTGCCGATAGTTGCTTTTTGGAACTATCATTGTCTGAAAAATCTATGCTGATAGTTCCTCCGTGTTCCTCTGTGGCGAAAATTATTGCTTTCCATTAGAAGTAGGTCGATATATCGGTTTTACTGATTAATTCGTGCCGATAGTTGATTTTTGGAACTATCATTGTCTGAAAAATCTATGCTGTTAGTTCCTCCGTGTTCCTTTGTGGCCGAAAATTATAGCTTTTTATTAGCGGTAGACAAATATATCGGTTTTAAGTATTAATTAGTGCCAATAGTTGCTTTTTGGAACTATTATTGTCTGAAAAATCTATGCTGTTAGTTCCTCCATGTTCCTCTGTGGCCGAAAAATGATTGCTTTCAATTAGAAGTAGGCCGATATATCGGTTTTACCGATTAATTCATGCCGATAGTTCCTTTGTGTTTCTCTGTGGCCAACACTATACCTAGCCTCATCAGCACATCCATTGTGTCTCTAACTTCATATATATACAGTATATATATACAATAGCATTCAAAAAAAATTTGAAACACTTACTTTATTATATATTTTTTTATCTTCCCATTTTAGAATAACAGTAAAGTCATCAAAACTATGGAATAACATAAATGGAACTATGGGAATTATGTTGTGACAAAACAAAATCCAAAATAAATCAAAACTGTGTTATATTTGAGCATCTTCAAAGTAGTCCCCCTTTGCCTAGAATTTGCAGACATGTACTCTTGACATTTTCTCAAGCAACTTCTTGAGGTATCACCCTGAGATGCTTTTTAAACAGTATTGAAGGAGTTCCCATCTATGTTGGGCACTTATTGGCTGCTTTTCTTTATTATTTGGTTCAAGTCATCAATTTCAAAAACTTTTTTTTTTAAATACAATTTTAGTTTTATAATGAAATAAATTAATATGGTGGCACAATTATATTTTTGTCAACAAAACTAATTTCAAACATTTAAGCATACGCCTTCAGATCAAAAGATTTTTAAGATCATGAGAAACATTTCAGTCGAGTGTTTTAAATCTTTTGACCGGTAGTGTATATAAAATCATCTGGTGAATATATTGGCTATAAAAAGCTTAATTTGGCAAATACTTAATTATAGAGCATTGTAACAGAGCCACGACTCCATACATTTTTTTTAACATTCTATAAATCAATTTTAAAAACTATTAGCTGATTAATTGGTTATCTGTCTTTTATACCACCTTTGTTATCATTACCGGCAAAATCTGCTATCAGTCGACTTCTACTTTCCATCATCTTTCATGTCAGCACTTCAAACACTCATGTCTCTTCAAAGTTTCCCACTGGCAAATATGACTTTGCTTGGTTATTCATGTGCTTGGAACTTGTAATTATGACATTTTACATCCTGTTTAAAATTTCAGCCTTTTGCAGTCGAAATTTCGGTGCATCCCAACCGATGAGATTCTGAAGCGCACATCCACTGGACACTTTATTATCCCATTATGGCACAGGAGTTGAGGAGATGTCATTTAAAATGCTGAAGTAAAAAAAAAAAAATTGTGGAGAACCACAAGACTGATGGCTAATTTCAACTGTAAGTGTTATAAATACCAAGAAAGTTGTTCCTTGTGATGTAATTGTGCTGAAATAAAACTTTGCTTGGTCATTCATGTACTTGAAACTCATAATTACGGTATTTACGACACCACTTGAAGGCCGTAAATGTCGTAATTACCAGTGGAAAACTGTCAACAGATGAAAACATTGTTTTTAAACTGCCCTACCACAATACTCCCTCCGTCTTCTGGTTGGTCAAACAAACAGACAGTGCCACCTCAAACTCACACTATTGGTTGAGTCAGTGTTGCTGTGTTAGGCTGGTTGGGATGCTCAAACACATCAATGTTTTGAAAGCTCGACTAGAGTTTTTGTGGAAATCAACCCACGAATGACTTATATTTGCGGTAGGCTTGGGATCGATGCCTTTTCACGCATCGATAATCAGAAAATCTTCCAGAAGATTATCTATATTTATCAACATTTTTTCAGGTATAAATAGGGCTGTCCGTTGAATAATTGTCTTTGTCTCTTAAGACATATTTCTCAACACAACTTGGTCGCACACCAAACATGTTCTAAAATTCGAAACATTTAGTTTCTATGAAGGTACGCACACTCCGCCGCTCGCCATCTCCAGAGGCTGCTCAATATTCTGCAGCACCGCGGAGCTCAACCTGTATAATTTCCTATTAAATTTGACCCAAAGCATTATCAAAGGACAGAGATTATTTATTCTAGCCATCTCTGAGTGATATATTGTGTATGTAGCTTTCATATAGCCTACACAATGTATTGTCAGTCACAAGTATGTCTTTTTGTGGTTTGACATCTTGAATGAAATCTATTCAAGGCTACATATAGAGAAATTGCATAATAAACATCACCATTTCTAATCGTTCAGTTTGCACAATTACACCAGTTTCATACACTAACCTGCAAACTCATCAATCTCTTTGTTCATTCTTAAAGAAGTACAAAAACCTTTGTAACATTTGTTTGTATGGTGACTAGATCCACAATTTAGTTTTGATTGTGCCTTGTCCTACCCGCTTGTGGTCTCCCAACGCTATTATGCCAGATTACATTAAACAGAAGGCCAAGTGAATTGGAAAGCACACAAATTAGGCTTCTAATTTACATGTTGGCTAATGTTAATATATCAATGCCTCAAAAACGTATCGATAAAATAACATGCCGATCAATAATCGATATATCAATATTTTATAACATGCCTTATTTACGGGGATACGAGAAAGTGTTTTCAAATTCACAAATTTACTCACATCAGCTATAAAGTACATCCAACGCTTTGCCTGATTTAAATTCACCTTGAGACTGCAGCGAAGTTTGCTTCCTTCTAAGAGCACCTTTGGCTGTCATTCCTAATCAGCAAAGTGGAAACCCATTTTGGGATCGGCCGCACGGAGAGTTGCTGCCAAAATGAATCTGGCTGGTATTATTTAATTGGCCAGTTAAGACAAGACAACTGCTGACCAGACAGAGAGAGAAGGAGGAGGTTTCTTGGCTTTGCTCCATCACCTTTACAGGTTAATTGTTTTAAAATACTTCAGTGTGCAAACGTTAAGCATGATGATAATACAGGACGCAGTAAAGGTTAGAACTTGGCAGTGCGATACTGCGGATATTGTTGGCTTTTGTATGACAAATTGCTTATGTTCCTCATTTTGTAAGTCGCTTTGGATACATTTAGCGTCTGCCTAAATATAAATGTTTATTATCCTATAAGTTCTAAGACTCAGTCACATAACCTGTAAAATACATACACGGCATGTAATATCTGGATGTTAAAATACATTAATAAGCAGGGTCAAGTATAACCCTTTAGGATGGCTGGGCCCACAGTGAGAGAAAAAACAGAATCGTCAAAAAATGTATAACTACACAGTCTTGACAACACAAAATAGGTATCGTTTGAAAGCTTAGAAGCTCTACTTTACAATGCATGTAGATAGTATGACCAAAACTGTACAAGTGCTTTGAAATTTGCAGACAAATCAGAACTCATCAAATAGCATGTGTCATATGTTGTTGGAAAGTTCTCAAAGAGTAGAATACAACCAGACAAAAATATAGCGAGTAATAGTTAAGTATATGTCTTTGACAATTATGATGGTGTTGCTTATATGCAGTGTTTTCACTTATAACATCATGAAAAATAAACAGAACATAAAATATCTAGAGCTGTCGGAATTATCGCGTTAATCGCATGTGATTCGTTTAAAAAGCTTAACGCGTTCATTTTTCTTAGTCGCGATTAACATATTTACTGTTAATACAGCATAAACACTTGTTGAGATGGTGGAACCTTTGTAATGTGTCCACCCAGAGTCATTACACTGACACATACAACACAACAGCGCTTCCCTGTCAGTGGTAAAATAATGGAGAATGGACCTCTTAGCACTATTATTTGATATCCAAAACAAGCCCAGATGGGACCGGTGATAGAAATCATGTATTTCCAGAGCATTAATTACCACTGAAGCACGCCAAGTCTTAACTATCACTCCGCTTTTCCCGTTGAGTTCAAAGCGGTGCTGGACGCTGGCATTGATGCTCTGATGCGAATCATGAGCGCAGTTTCATGATTGCTGTAGCAAAGCGGATAGTCACAGTCCACCCGCAGATTAATATTGTGGAGGATGAGTGTTTAAGAGATTTAATGCCCATTGCAATGAATACTAAACCTATCAGGACTAAAGCCATCTTTACACAGCAAAGGTGGCACAGAAGCTGCATCTGAAGTGGCAATTAGGTGTAAAATTATGAATATAAACATGAAATGAATGAAAATATGAATGAACACTCAACCTATGGGGACTAATTCTTTCAATGTTACTTAAATAAGTGACATTATATTGTGGAAGGCTTTGTTTGGAACATGTTAATAAAGCATTATTTTGTTTTTGTTTTTTTTTAAATGGAAATAAATGCATTTTGACAGGAAAATAAGTATATATGGTGTCAAATTAACTACAAAAAAAAATATGTGATTTATCGTAATTAACATTTTTAATCGACTGACAGCCCTAAAAATATCACATACCATTACTTAAAGGAGGTGATTATCTTTCAAACGAGTCCACACACAAGATAATCAGATGCATAGATCGTTAGATAATCCACATGAAGCACAATGTTACATATGACCACCAGGAGATGGCGCCAAATACATGACACAGACTCAATGATGACTCAAATGACACAGAATGAAACTCATTCTGTGAAATCTCATTATTAAAATCATGTGTGCATGCTATGCAATCCTTTAGTCATTGTTGTGTTTGCATGTGTAATTAGTTCTTATGTACAATTATTATGTTTTATTTGTTTGGAGATGTTTTTGGACACTAGGATAAATTATATTTGTAATGTTATAACATTTGATTGCTTTGTTGTATCAACACAACATTTTTCTCAGATACAGTTGACAAATAAAACAAAAGCAGTTTTTCAGAGCCACCTTATTTATACCCAGAGATATATGGTATAATGTCAAATAAGAAAAAGTACATTTTTGGCTTTTTTTTTTTTTTGTGTGTGTGTGTGTGATTTTTCAGCAGTTTCTTAGGCTGAGAGTCTCAGAATGTATCATAATCTACAGTATATCATTAAAAATTCTTTACAATGATACCAAACACTTGACCCTCCTTGTTTGTTTTGTCGAGTTATAAGCCTTTAATTTTGGGTATACCACTGAAACAGGAAATCTTTAAAAACACCTTCAGAGCTTAAAGGGTTAAATAAGTCATTAATAGTTTGACTTCCTGAAGAGTGTAAACATTGTAACTAAACGTTCATCTGTTGGTTGCAAAAATTTAATAAAAAGTGCATTAAAATAATCACGATATTCACATTATTGCTTAATTTTATATCGTCAGCAAAAGCGTGTCGATAATATAGCAAATATTCTATATATATCGTCCAGCCCTAGTGGTACTTCACCAGAATATGCTGCAATGATGACCAGACTTTATGATGATATTCAAAAGATTGACTATGAAAGACTCGCTTTCTCACTTCCAAAAATACACAGGAAACACATAAGTATGAACCCTGTGTGAGCGTCCACTGTCTGACTCTCTGTCCCCAGAGGACAAGAGAAAATGGACCATCATTTCCAATGAATATATGAGTAGACAGAAGGGTTGCTGGGAAAATGATGCTACAGATGTTATACACACACACACACACACACACACACACACACACAGACAAAGATAAGTTCCATTCTCAGTAAGAATCCACAGGTATGAGACACTACACATGAAAACTTCCCAGGAAAAACACCTACACAACCATACAGTAGACACAGACTTGTATTTAAAGAGCACACTCACACATTCATGACCACACACCACATATAGAGGCCTTTGAAAGTGCTGAATTCACACATCACACACATACACGTCAGCTCTTTGACAAGTTTCTCACGGTCAAAACAGAGCAGTGAAAATCTTGGCGTGGCAACTAGTGTCCCTGAGGTGATCCAAACTGACCCCAAACATAACGGTCAAAGTCAACAACACACACACTCACTCATACACAATAATAA
The DNA here is from genome assembly GCF_019703515.2 of Myxocyprinus asiaticus. Lineage (NCBI taxonomy): Eukaryota > Metazoa > Chordata > Actinopteri > Cypriniformes > Catostomidae > Myxocyprinus > Myxocyprinus asiaticus. Next base: position 1,283,851 of record NC_059367.1, on the reverse strand, counting down.
TAATAATAATAATAATAAAATGTATAAACAAAATGCAGCTCTATGTATATCACAGGTCAGACTACAAAAATTATTTGAAGAAAAATAAAGCATAAAAACAAACAAATAAAAAAATAAACAACAATACAAGTGTAAAAATTACTTTAAAAGATCTATTAAAATTAAGTACAAATATAATGAACTTTAATAAAAATAAAATATACAGTCTGCCTAATTACTGGAGACCCCCTCCAGTGAAAATCAAGTTTTTAACCTTGTTTACATGTCCATATGGTGTTTTTTATATGCTAGAAGACATACCATGAGTGAATTTTCACCTTGGAACTGCCGTGTACCAAAGACAGTCTCAAAAACACGGCTTCAGACAGCCAGGGTTTCACATGTCACAAACCTAAGGAACCAATCCCATCAACTTGCGGGGTGGGGCTTTCCATATCGACAGCATACACTACGGCGAAGCAAGGGGTATTAGAGGTAGCCAGGTGTAGCTACATATCGGTATTTTGCAAGATATTTTCTGTTTTCAGATGCAAAGTTGCGAAAGGACAAATGGTGAGCCTTCATGTATTACCAAAGGATCTGAAGAACTTGAGATAAATGGGTGAAGGTGAGCAGGTAGTCCAAGATGCAGTCGAGCGGTGCAGGGGTGAGTGGAGATGGAGGCGGGGACTAATATGCATATTCATAGGTCCGTGCATACTAAATGAGGCAAAGGTGTAGAGTTATATCTAAGCCATTTTAAGGCATGAGGGGATTATTTTCATGGAAAAAAACTTTTAAATATGTAATTTTGATTAACAAAGATTTAGGGGTTAAACCAGTGACTGGAGAGGGACTTTAAAATGTATTAAATGAATGTTCTGGGTTCAGTAGAAGTTAAGCTTAATTATTTTTTTTAATTATATTTATTTATCACACATTTGCACATATACAGTGAAATTCTTTTTTTCACATATCAGGTCAGAGTGCAGGGTCAGCCATGATACAGCACCCCTGGAGCAGATAGGGTCAAGGGCCTTGCTCAAGGGCCCAACAGTGGCATGTTGGTGGTGCTGGGGCTTGAACCCCTGACCTTCTGATTAGTAACCCAGAGCCTTAACCGCTGAGCCACCACTGCAACAGCATTTGTGGCATAATGTTGATTACCACTCTAAAGTCATGTAAGCATGTATATGGTTTATATCTTGTGTCTACACATTTGAAACAGGGAATAATTTACGGTTTATGGATTGGCCACATTGACTTCCATTGTAAGTGTCGAGAGGCGAATCAAAAATATTTTCTGTGGTAATCAGCATTAATAATTTTAATAATTTTATTTATATAGCACTTTTATTAACGATTAAGCACAAAGTGCTTCAAAAAACATAAAACCAAAAACACACAGTAAAACACAACATATTCATATAGTAATAAAAGCCAAATCTAAATCTGCTATACACGCTTGAAGAACATTAAAATTAGTCAGATCACTGGGATTTAACGACAAATATAACTGTAGGTCATATGCATAGCATTGAAAATGTATGTTGCATTTTGGAATCACAGAACCAAGAGGTAACATATATTGAGAAAACTAAATTGGCCCTAACACGGATCCTTGTGGAACACCACAATTTATTGTTGAAGAGGAGGACATCTCAACTCTAACAAACACTACAAATTTCCTAACAACACCAGTCTAAAGCCACTCCAGATATTCCCACCCATTTCTTCAATGTTTCGATTAAAACTGAATGATCAACTGTATCAAACGCTGCAGTTAAATCAAGCAACGCTAAAATAGAGCACTCTCCAGGATCAACCACCATCAATAAGTCATTTAGCACCCTAAGAAGGGCAGTTTCTATACTGTACATTATGGCAAAAATGCTGGCGGTTGAGCTTAACTTGTTTTGAACCAGGAATATTCCTCATCATAATGACTAAATATAGCATCTTTTGTGGCTTACATTACTGTATGACAAAAGAAAATTTACATTAGAAGTCCTTCCAGCCAGGTCTCCTAAGCAACCAAACTGGCCCGGTTGCTAGGGAGGGTAGAGTCACATGGGGTAACCTCCTCGTGGTCGCTATAATGTGGGTCATTCTCAATGGGGTGCATGGTGAGTTGTGCGTGGATGCCGCGGTGGATGGCATGAACCCTCACACGCGCTATGTCTCCGCGGTAATGCGCTCAACAAGACACGTGATAAGATGCACGGATTGACGATCTCAGACACGGAGGCAACTGAGATTCGTCCTCCGCCACCCAGATTGAGGCAAGTCACTATGCCACTACGAGGACTTAGAGCGCATTGGGAACTGGGCATTCCAAATTGGGGAGAAAAAAAATACATTAGAAGTCCTTAAACTACCTCAAATTACAATACTGTACATCACTGATCACACCAGTCAACTGAACAAAACCGATGATCGCAGACAGTGTCACTTTTCAAATATCTTTCTTTCTGTGTGTGTGTGTGTGTGTGTGTGTGTTTGTGTGTGTGAGAGAGAGAGAGAGAGAGAGAGAGAGAGAGACAGACGTGTAAGAGAAGACATGTACAGCAGCTCAGTAAACCACAGTCGCTCTCCTGAGACAAACAGATCAATTCAGTCTGGCCAGAAATCAAACCCGATCTTCAGAGAGACACATTCAAACACTCAAACACAGTCTGCTCTGATTTTCATTAACCACACAATCCAGAACCCCTTTCTCTCTAGTCTTTCATTATTACTTATTAGTGGTATTTGTTAAGTGAAACATTACTACAACTATTACTCATACTGTCAGTGTGTAAGTGATCCTGTTCCAGACATGAATGATCCTTCAAATCATGTGTTTTGCTGTGTTGTTATTTTACTAACAGTTCACACTTACCATTTAAACCTGAAAAACACCCATAGACTTACAGTACTTTGAAGGAGGGACTCAAGTCAGATGTAGAGCAGAATATCACAGAGACTTCAGGGTGCAGGAGTCTTTTGACTACCCAGAACTAGGGCTGTAACTAACGATTATTTTGATATTTGACTAATCTAACGGTTACTAGAACGATTATTCGACTACTCTGCGATTATTGCAACGATTAATCATTAACTCTTAACCGATTATTCAGCTTGTGCCTCGACTTAAAAGGTTGTATTAAACGTGCTTACTAACAATAAAGAGGACAAAATCATCTTTAAAAATACCTCTAAAATAAGTTTAATTTAGTAAACAATTCACTGCAAAAAAATCCTCTTGTTATCAAGTGTTTTTGTCTTGTTTTCCATAAAAAATTTTTTTAAATCCTTACAACAAGATACATTTACTTGAGAAGCAACATATAAGATAAGATATATATCTTGAATATAAGTGTATTTTGTATTTAAGTGTATTTTTTCACTTGTTCATACTTCTGCCAGTGCAGTAAAGAACAAATATACTCGTGTTCAAGATCTATTCTCTGAAAGCAAGTCTAAATATCTTATATGCGGCTTCTCAGGTGAATGCATCTTGTTTTAAGGATTTTTAGATATTTTAAAAACATTTAAATATTGTATTCAACATTCTCCGATGACTTTTTTAAAACACAAGTAAATGCACGTTGTTTTAAAGGAGTTTTTTTTTTCTCCAAAAAAGACTACAAAAACGTATTTTGTTGCAATGTAACAAACGGTTACACTCTCTCTACTTAATAGAGCTGCGTCGCCAATATTCTTCACGATATGAAACACACCGTGACACATACAGTATATTCAACATGTTATAATCTTGCTGGAGCCAGATTGTGCATCAGAGCGAGTTTCAATCGCTCCCCCTTAAATTGGGTCACTTCACGCGACTCATAGAAGCGGTGCTGAGCGCACAGAGAAATGTCAGTTTCGGAGTTTGTTTATTTTCATAACCCGCTTCCTTATATTTGAACTTTAATAAAGGATGCATTAAAGATATAACACCGGGGTGTTTCCTTTTTAGATGCTCTGACATGCACGTTTTGCTTAAGCGGAATGCCAGATCCGGCTCTGCTTTATTTCACATCAGGACGACAGTGCTTCTGTATTTACTTATTTTGTATTTTTGCATACAAATTCTCTCATACTTTGTGAACTACATCACCTTTTAGGCTGTTTGGGAAGTTTGGAGTACATCTGGACTGATCTCATGTGACGTTAAATGAGATCAAACAACTATTAGACAATGAACATTTTTGTCCAGAATATTTTATTGCTGACATGGGCAACCACCCACAACCATCATGGCAATGAGTTTTGCACAGGCAAACAACCCTCACATCAAACTCTGTTCTGCTTGTATCCCACATGAAATAAGCTTATGGAAACGAGGAAGTTCGGGTCCTGTAATTTTCTTTCCATTCTTAATAATAAATGCAGCACTCAACTATGACCTTAACGACAGCTGCTCTTTATTACACATTACACATTAACAGACTGCATACGTACTGCACATGAGGAAATCACTAACAAAACCACAGATCCAAGGAGTCAGGGAGGGACACACACAGATAAATCTCAGCACACTCGGTCTATTAAGAGTTCTCCATTTGGAAAAACCAGGACATCTAAAATAAGCGTTCAGACATACAATTGAGAATATTATAGTTTCTCTCAAGTGGTTCCAGGTTTCACACACTCACAGATTGAAGTTGGTGGACCAGAACCATATAAAATTCTCTTATTAGGTTCAGTCAGGTTTTACTCTGACAAGCGTCTGTTTCTCTGTTGCCTCAGAACCCAGATTTTAAACTGGACATCAAGTGACGACCCAACAGTACCAACATTGCTTATGGTACGAAATGCAAAACAAAAACGTCCTTAAAATGAAACATTCATATGTATTGACCCTGTAAACTTCCTGTACACCCTATCAATAACCAAACAGAAGTACTGTTTCAGAATCAGAATCAGAATCAGTTTTATTGCCAAGTATGCTTACACATACAAGGAATTTGTCTTGGTGACAGGAGCTTCCAGTGTACAGCAATCAAAACAATACAAAAACAGCAGCAAGACATAGATAATAATAAAAAATAAAACTAATAATACACATGCGTACAGACACACACATACACACGGGTAGTGCAAATCTAATAAAATCTGTTATGTACAGTGCAAATTGTTTTTTGTTGTTTTTTTGTTTTTTTCAGAGGAATGAAATGGCAGAAGAGGTTGGATGTGTTGGATAAATATAAAAAAGACTAAACTGTGTATTGCACATAATTATTGCTCAATGGGGCAATTTAACTGTTCATGAGATGGAAAGCCTGAGGGAAAAAACTGTTTCTGTGCCTGACGGTTCTGGTGCTCAGAGCTCTGAAGCGTCGGCCAGAAGCCAACAGTTCAAAAAGGTAGTGGGCAGGGTGAGTGGGGTCCAGACTGATTTTACAGCCTTTTTCCTCACTCTGGAATTGTATAGTTCTTGAAGGGGGTGCAGGGGGCAACCAATAATCCTCTCAGCAGTCCGAACTGTCCTTTGTAGTCTTCTGATGTCTGATTTCATAGCTGAACCAAACCAGACAGTTATTGAAGTGCAGAGGACAGACTCAATGACTGCTGAGTAGAACTGGATCAGCAGCACCTGTGGCAGGTTGAACTTCCTCAGCTGGCGAAGGAAGTACAACCTCTACTGGGCCTTTTTCACAATGGAGTCAATGCGTGTCTCCCACTTCAGGTCCTGTGAGATGGTAGTGCCCAGGAACCTGAATGACTCCACTGCCACAGTGCTGTTTAGAATGATGAGGGGGGTCAATGTTGGGGTGTTCCTCCTAAAGTCCACAATCATCTCCACCGTTCTGAGCGTGTTCAGCTCCAGGTTGTTTTGACTGCACCAGACAGACTGCTGTTCAACCTCCCTTCTGTATGCAGTCTCATCGTTATCTCGGATGAGGCCGATGACAGTGGTGTCATCTCCAAACTTCAGGAGATTGACAGAGGAGTCCTTGGCGATGCAGTCATTGGTATAGAGGGAGAAGAGTAGTGGGGAGAGCACACATCCCTGGGGGGCACCAGTGCTGATTGTACAGGTGCTGGAAGTGAGTTTCCCCTGTCTCACAAGCTGCTGCCTGTCCGTCAGAAAGCTGGTAATCCACTGACAGATAGACATGGGAACAGAGAGTTGGTGTAATTTATTCTGGAGTATAGCTGGGATGATGGTGTTGAAAGCCGAACTGAAGTCCACAAAAAGGATCCTTGCATATGTCCCTGGTCTGTCCAGATGTTGCAGGATATGATGCAATCCTGTGTTGACTGCATCATCCACAGACCTGTTTGCTCGATAAGCAAATTGAAGGGGATATAGAAAGGGTCCAGTGATGTTCTTCAGTGGGCCAACACCAGTCTCTCAAATGATTTCATGACCACAGATGTCAGGGTGACAGGTCTGTAGTCATTAAGTCCTGTGATTTTTGGTTTCTTTGGGACAGGAATAATGATTGAGTGTTTGAAGCAGCATGGGACTTCACACTGCTCCAGTGATCTATTGAAGATCTGTGTGAAGATGGGGCCAGCTGGTTAGCACAGGATCGAAGACACGCTGGTGAGACGCCATCTGGGCCTGAAGCCTTCCTTGTCTTTTCCGAAAGACGCGGCTCATATGATCTTAAGTGCAGGTTGAGTAGCAGGAGGGGGGAGGAGGAGGGTTGCAGGAGGTGTTGGTGTTTGTGTGAAGTGAAGGTCAGAGTGGGTGTGGGGTGTGAGATTGGGCCTTTCAAATCTGCAGTAGAACACATTCAGGTCATCAGCCAGTTGTTGGTCCACCACAGGGTTGGGGGCAGGAGTCCTGTAATTTGTGAGTTGTTAATGCCACTCCACACTGATGCAGGGTCATTAGCTGAAAACTTGTTTTTCAGCTTCTCAGAGTATCTCTTTTTAGCCACTCTGAGTTCCCTATTCAGTGTGTTCCTGGTCTGATCATACAAGACTTTATCCCCACCCCTGTAAGCATCCTCTTTGGCCTGATGAAGCTGCCTGAGCTCTGCTGTAAACCATGGTTTGTCATTGTTGAACTTTAAATAAGTCCTAGTAGGAATGCACATATCCTCACAGAAACTGATATATGATGTCACAGTCTCTGTGAGCTCGTCCAGATTGGTGTCTGCAGCCTCAAAAACACTCCAATCAGTGCAACAGAAGCAGGCTTGTAGTTCCAGTTCTGCTTCATTGGTCCATCTCTTTACAGTCCTTACTACTGGCTTGGTTGATTTTAATTTATGCCTGTAGGTTGGAAGAAGATGAACCAGACAGTGATCAGATAGTCGCATAGCTGCTCTAGGGACAGAACGATATGCATCCTTTATTGTTGTGTAATAGTGATCCAGTATGTTCCTGTCTCTGGTGGGGCATGTGATGTGCTGTTTGTATTTGGGCAGTTTACGTGTGAGATTTGTTTTGTTAAAATCCCCAAGAATAATAATAACTGAGTCCGGGTACTGTTGTTCTGTGTCTGTGATTTGATCAGCCAGCTGTTGCAGAGCTGTGTTCAAACACGCGTTTGGAGCGATATACACACTCACCAGAATAAACGAGGAAAACTCCCGCAGTGAGTAGAAAGGCTTACAGTTAATAAAGAGCGCTTCCAAATTAGGACAGCACGTCCTCTTTAATGTTGTTACATCTGTACACCAACTTTCATTAATGTAAAAGCATGTTCCACCGCTCTCGTTTTCCCCGTTAACTCCGCGATGCGATTCGCTCTGAACAGCTGAAAGCCCGGCAGATGTAACGCGCTGTCTGGAATGGCTTCACTCAGCCAGGTTTCTGTGAAGCACAAGGCAGCAGAGGTTGAAAAGTCCTTGTTTGTGTGGGTGAGAAGATGTAGTTCGTCCGTTTTGTTAGGAAGAGAGCGAAGATTCACTAAGTGAATACTTGGCAGTGCTGTTCGAAATCCAGTTTGACCAGCGCACCGGCTCGTCTCCCTCGCCTGAGTCTACTGAACAACAAAGCCGTGCCTGCAAATAAAATGTCTAGAAAAACATCTGAATATTCAAAAACCGGGAAAAAATGGTCTGGTACATGCTGTCGAATGTTCAGCAGTTCGTCCCTGGTAAAACTGACTGGAAAAAGATTACTAAACACAGGACAAACAAACAAAAACAACAAAAGAACTGAGGAGCTCCACACCGAGGCAGCCATCCGTGGCGCCATCATTATGTGTCCATTGCCATCATATAAGCAATAAAAAAATTTATGACTGTTTTCTCATACTTGTTTGGTATAGAAATTACCTGCAAAACAGAACATAAATCAAACAGGAACATAAATAATTTTATTCTGTATAAGGCCACATCCAAATCTTGTACCATAAATGGATGATTTCGAAAACTCTCTCCTTTACCGCAATAATAAAAAAGGATGGGGTTAAGAAAGTGAAAACGGCGTTTTCAAACTCGAGCGGATCAGTGTGGATGTGACCTATGTTTATCCCTTGTGTTGTGCTTGTTTTGTATTAACACATTTTGTATTCCCGGTCAAAAATGACCGGCCCACTAAGATACGTAAATATATAAATCTCTCATTTTGCATATATTATCACAAGATACTGCATTAGATCTTTTTATCAACTTCTTTTTTTTAGTAATTATGACAGGTTTTGTGCTCCTTTTTTGAAGACACACACACATATATATATATATATATATATATATATATATATATATATATATATATATATATATATATATTTATTGATAAAAAGATTCATTGAACTGAGCTCATACCAGGCTAGTGGGGGGCACTCCCTGTACAAATAAATATATAATAATTGCATTTATTTTGTCTCTGGGCTTTACAATGCATATAGCTGAACCTACCAATTCATAAATAATTATTTTTAATTTGCTGATAAATAAGAACTGTTTCGTTCTCATCATTTGCACATTTGTTATCACAACAATTATATTCAGAGTTGATTAAACCATAAAAAGATGAGATGTGTTATATATCGTTGTAAAGGTCTCAATTAGCAGATTTGTTTCACTCAGAGGTCAAACTGCAGTGAGTTTTAGTGTATGAAATCCCCACAGACACACATAAATATAATAAACAGTGTGTTTTTGTCACATTTTTCCTTATTACTTCCTGAAACATACATATAACATAGACAATGACATATCATATCTTACAGCAGACCATCCCGATTCAAACGAGCCCAAACACAACATAATATGATGAGGAGATCTTGAAATATTCCTCGAAATAAAGAGTGTACATGGAAAGATGATGCACAAAAGGTGTTTGTGTGTGTGTGTGTGTGTGTTTGTGTATGTGTGTTTGTGTGTGTGTGTGTGTGTGTGTGTGTGTGTGTGCGCGCGCGTGTGTGTGTGTGTGTGTGTGTGTGTTTGTTTGTGTGTGTGTGTGAGTGAAATTAACCAGCTCGAGGCAAAAATGCCCCAGATATTTAAAATGTATTCCAGGTTATCTAACATTTGATTTATTTCATATTATTGTATTCTAGGACAGCGTAGGTTTAATATCGGTTTATTGCTTCTGCAGACACTTTAGTGACCGGTAGCTGTCAAATATCCACATTGTCTCCGATGCAAGTTTTATTGAACATGTAGTTAATATAAAGTGGGTTTTGATGGGGGAAAAAACAGCTCTGAAGACACTTCCAACAATTCCAGTGATTACTTGTGATGGTAACCAGTAGATTTACCAAACAGTATATAGAACTGTATAATCATAGGGAACGGACAATTTTTTTTATTGAATGAAATTGAATTAAATTAATCTTTGTGCATTATTTACAAATACTTTTGTATTTGATTTCAATTGCAATTTGATTTTAAATTTAAAGTATTCATTAAAATATCTGACATAAATGCTATATAGATAATCTGTCCTCCAGTGCATCTGCTGTGAAGTGTAAGGTGACATTTTTTTAAATTACAGCGTGCATTTAAGAGGGTTCTTTTTTCCCTCATTGAGCATTCTGCGGTGTGCCCTTTGAGTCATCTTGACTGGACGGCCACTTCTAGTGAGAGTACCTATAGTACTAAATCATCTCCATTTATAGACAATTTGTCTAACTGTGGACAGATGAATATCTAAGCTCTTCGAGATAACTTTGCAACCCTTTCCAGCTTTATGCAAAGCAACAAACCTTGATTGTAGGTCTTCTGTGATCTCTTTTTGTGATGCATGGTCCACGTCAGCAGATGCTTCTTGTGAATAGCAAACTCAAAATGTTTGAGTGCTTTTTATAAGTTAAAGTTGCTCTAACCCACACCTCCAATCTCGTTTCATTAATTGGATGCCAGGTTTGCCAACTCCTGACTATGGAAGCGTAAGCGGTAGTTCTAGCAGGGAGACTCCGCTCCCCTGCCTTCATCGCCTCAGGCAGGATCTGACGGTTCAAGCAAGCATCTGAGCACTGAACCATAGGATGTGGTTTACGGCAAATACAGCGTTTTTCTACATTTGTAATAATTCCAATTGTCCAGAGTTTAACCTGGATCTTTATTTGGGGGTCTTTCTCAGCAAATATTGATACGTACATGTGATTAATTTGATTAATTAATTGCCATGTCATGTAATTAGTTCGATTAAAGATTTGAATCAATTGACAGCCCTAGTGTTTTCATACGGTTAGAAAAAAAGCTTTTAAAAGAAAAGAAAATCATTTAGTGGGGGAATACTTTGCCCCTTAATAAAAACATTAATTTCTGACACACTTTCACTTTAAACGATATACTCTTGTACTGAACACACACTCGCACCAAGACAAACCACTAAACAACATACAGCTGAGTTTTTCCACAAAGTATCCAGTGTTTCCTGACAGTGACCTACAGCAAGAGCATCATACAAACATCTGATCAACACTGTAGTTTTGTGTGTGTTGCTCACCTGTGTCCTGTCTGAACTGATGCATGGACTGCAGGTCTATCACGTAGGGCACTAGCTGTGGATCCACTTGCCCCAGTATGACGGTTCCTCTCGCATCGCCCTTCAGAATGTTTTCGATGTGATGACAGACGGCGGCGCTGTACGGCCTCCAGCGACTGTGTTCATTCAACCATTCCCAGACCACCACACGGGCCATGCTCTGAGACAAGTAGCCCATCCCCGACCCCTTCGACACCACAACGCCAGAGCCAGGTCGAGCCATTTCAACTCCAAATATAAAGGAGATACTGCTCCTTAATGGAAACACATTGTGTTTTCAAATATGAGCTGAATTTTTCCAACAACTTTGTCTTGAAAACCAGGAATTGTGTGTTCTTGTGACCAGTTTTACACAATCTAAACTGCACAGAGCGTTGTTGAGGTCAACACAAGTCCTGCAGCAAAATGAATTACAGGCTGTTCCATTTACATGAGGGATTCGTTACTGTAATTGAGTTTGCCCAAATAAACGAGATTAGTCTCTAGTATTCCAGCTCTGTCAGTAATCATGGTCACTGAAGTAACTCCTCTTCACTTCAGAAGAATAATCCACGATTCTTGAACCAAAGAGAGTAGATCTGAGATATCTGAGAATATCTATTCTTTTAGTGACCGTCAGAAAACCCTGAAGCCACGGTCCTTGTGTGGTCCTGAGGTTCAGTCTGGTCTAGATAGAGTTGTAGATCACACAGCTCTCAAAAAGGACTCAAAGTTTCTGTCTCCACATTCTGAGTTCTGGAGCATCTACTGAAACAGACTACAAACAGAGACAAAACTCAGACCAATAAACAAACAACAGGAATTCCCCCAAAACTAGGTATTTTTCTAAATAATGAAACCCATCAGACTAACATTAAACCTACCATGCTTTATTATCATAATTATTTTGATAATTTACCATCGGCTGTCATGCTCTTTTGTCAGCGATGTTGCTCCCACCTGAAGGAATATTCCGGGTTCAATACAAGTTAAGCTCAATTAACAGCATTTGTGTTAATTGTGTTAATGAAAGATATTAATGAAATAAGTATTGTGAGATATCTCACCGGTCTCTGTGACCGCTCTAGACTCTGTAAACAGCAAACAACGCTTTCGACCTGTCAATCATTTTGCACCTTCTCATAGTGATGTCGTTGCAGCAAATTATTTGAGGCTTAATGCCATTTTTATGCCATGTTGTTCATAACAGGTGTCAGTTGAGGGCGCTATTCTGCTGCTGTTGTTTTTAACACTTCTGAGCTAATTCAACTGCTCAGCCTTGTGGAAGTAGAATGGCTAAAATCGCTTACAGCATCTTTAAGTTTGATTTTCAAGATGCTAAATGCTACTATTGATCTATACGTCCTTTAATAATCAATATTTAAAAAACATATCTGATTAACAATCAAAAATGGCAAAACAGGGGTCAGGGGTGAACTGGGAACAAAAAACGAACCTGTCGAGTGGGGGGTTGGGGTGGTGTGGGTTGTGGCAATGTGTCACGGCACCATTTCGCGGCCCCCTTCATCATATCGCGGCCCACTTTGGGATATTGCGGCCCCGTTTCGTGGCCGGCCCACTGGGAAAAGTCCCGGTTCTCCCAATGGCCAGTCCACCTCTGCCAGGGGTTACACAACTGACAATTCCAAAAAAGCCCTAAAAAAACTAGGATATATTTCATGGATTTAAAAAAATTAAAAATACAATTTACTTACTGTTTGGTAAATGGCCATCACAGCCCTTTAGCCTAGGGAAAACTTCTTAAATGTTCTCCATAAATGTTCTTTTGATGTGTTTTTTTATTTTTTATTATACAAAACACCCCTGACATTAAAATAGTGACAAGTGTGTTTCATTTAAATTATTAGATTGTATATTAATTAGGGCTGAGTGTTAATTCAGTGTGATTAATTATACTAAAAATAACGTGTTAAAAAAATGTACGCAATTAATCATGTACCTGAACCGCAATAAGGAATATTCCTTATATCTGAGTGATTCAAGATTGGAGTACCACCTGTTTTCTCCGGGGGGCAGTAAGCGAAACTCCAGCTGTATAGGCAACGAGCAGCTTATACAGAGAACAAACCACACTTACTGACAGCAGACAAAACAAGATGAGAACACGTTCTTGCATTTAAACAGCTTGATGGAGTGCAAATCTGAAGGCAGGGATCTCAAGACATGTTTTCTAAGTTTCAATCTACGTATAACTTGACACAGCGAGCTAAAAATGGAACATTTATGACACGACACAACCGAGACGCTCCAAAACGTGTACATTGATGAGTCCTTAGACAAGCCCTTATAATACATCTCAGACTGATTGATGAATTCAGTTGCAAAATGGATTGCTGTGACCTGTAGGCCAATGATTGGCTTATGTTCAATAATATGCAAATAAACAATATATTGCATTCTTTTTTAATGCTTTATTTGTGTACCAAAATAATGTAATGAACTTTAATTATCTGCATTATTATTATTATTTATATATATATAGTTTAAATATAACTATTTATAATGATTACACCATTTATACCATTATATATTTAATTATTGTTATTTGAGGGGCTTTCTAAGCAAATATTTATGTATGCGATAAATTGTGATGAATTGATCAGCATACCATGTAATTAATTTGATTAAAAATTTTAATCGACTGACAGCCCTAATATTAATATATATCAGTCTTTTAATGTTTTACTTTTTACTCATTTCAAAACTATATTTGACTAGGGCTGGGCAAAATGACTTTATGTATCATGGACACGACATAAAGTGCCGATCGATAGAGATTTTACTATATCATGTGTATCGCGATATGTAATTATCCATGTGCGCGGCGTTTGCGTGTCTATCAGTGGGCAGGACTTCACGTGAGACTGAAAGAATGGAAGAAACTTTGACCGGGTTTGAAAATTTCGGCAAATTTATTGACATTCACCTTGTCTTTGTCGCTTCATAAGCACTAAATATGCTTCTCATCTGACATGTGCATCTGTGTTTCACATTAGTGTTGCACGAAAGTGCGCATGAGTATTTGTGCCCCAGAAACAGGAGATTGCGTCACTCGCACTACTCAGTTCGGCTTCTCTCGATATCGCGGCGCAGACCACAAAACTTACGAGACCCATTTATTTATTTATTTTAAAGCGCTATGGAGGAAGTCAAACAACTCAAACGCTTCGACATTCGACATTCTAACCACCACTGACAGAAAACAGATACAACACTGTGTCATGTGGCAAAATAAAGCGTTTTAATCTAAACATCATCACCTTTACTAAAATTCTGTTCAATGATGTTTGATATTAGGAAACAAACCGGTCATGTTTGCCTACAGATATTCATATATTCTCTATAGAGATGACTTCAATCATTAAGAGCCTATTTTCATTGGATATTTTATAACTTATGTATTATTTTCTTTGTTGCATTGATTTGAGAATATGTTGAGTTTCTTGAGGACCGTTTATAATAATAATAATAATAATAATAATAATAATAATGGTCAACAACATATCCGACTGAAATTATGTCATAATGTGAAGTTTAGCGTTATGTTAAGGCTGATTATAAACCAAGTTGAGTGTTTGTTTGTTTGTTTGTTTTTTACTTTGACTATGTTTGTCAAGTTCCAAATAAAGAGAAAATTTAAAAGAGGAAGTCGTTTTTATTTCACTGTCTGGATTATCCAAAATACAAACATAAACATGGTTATTTATATAAACCAATTTTCGTTAATTTTCCTGATATATATATATATATATATATCGTGATATTTATCGTTACTGTGATATATTCACATCGTGATATAAGATTTTGGTCATATCACTCATCCCTCTACATGTCAGACAAGTGTTTTCAATATGGGGTCAATGGACTAAAAATCACAGTATTTTCTTAAATATAAAAATATCTTTATATTTATTATTTATTACGTGTATCTATTTATAAATGTGGTACATTCATGATCTGTTCAGCATTATAGAGGGGGACAATGTTTGTTACATTTATTCATGAAAGTTACCAAAATATGTATATTTTTTATATTAGGTGTTCCAGAATCAGAAAACCCCTTTACAGACCCCTAAAATACTTTCAAAATAAAAATAATTGTCAGTATGAATCGTACGGTCATTTATACTATTGCGTATTACAGGTCAAAGGTGTTTTAAAATATATGGTTTTCTAGAGAAATTGTGAACATTTTAATGTGCACATGATTGACAGAGAGAGAGAGAGAGAGAGAGACCTCTACTCCTGGTTCCAATCAGTCCTTTAACAAACCCTTTCCTAATAAAAGATCCATATATGATCAGTACTCAAACAGTTCTGATGTTGACACAGGCTGTTACAGTGACTGTGGTTTCAGTGTCTTGGTCATATTATGCGTATTTTCCCGATTACACACACACACACACACACACACACACACACACACACATGCTGTTTCCACATCATATCGAGGTCAATATGCATGAGGCAAATATCCCGTGTGTCTATAAACCCATGAGCCGCATCCAAAACCCGAATCGAGCGGTTCCGTTCGCATTTGCCCTTAAATCAGTTCTATATGATCCCTGTTGAAGCCGAACATCTGTCTGAGGTGCATTTCACCGGCCAGGCGTTTTTCTCCATATGGGCTCCAGAATTTATTAGAACATCGCATCCGGAACCAGCAGTGCCAATTTGTCCCAATAAAAGCGATAGGTGTGATCGACGCGCGGTTATTCGGTATAATATATAACATGACGGAATCCACAGGACACACATGTAGCCATGTTGATGTATTCAGTCCATTTCTTAGAATCTTGTGTTTTAATGCGTATTTATTTTTTTCTTTATTACAGGCATATCAGTGTTTGTGGTACCTCAGAATGGACACAGAAATCAGCAGTCAGGAGTCACTCACCTGTCACACGAGTCGCCGCCGTTCCGTGACGATGAGCATAAATGAAAGATTGAATTAGTTTAGTCTTTCTAACACACATTTCCGTCACTAGATCAACAGAAGACAATCCGCTGCTGTATATGAGCTGTGTGCTGTTGCTCGTGTTGTGCGCATCCTCCACCGCGCGACTGTTGCACGAGCATCACTGTGTGTGTGTGTGTGTGTGTGTGTGTGTGTGTGTGTGCGTGTTTGTGTGTGTGTGTCTGTGTGTGATTGTGTGTGTGTATGTATGTGTGTGTGTTTGTGTGTGTGTGTGTGTTTGTGTGTGTGTGTGTATGTATGTGTGTGTGTGTGTGTGTTTGCGTGTGTGTGCGTATTTGTGTGTGTGTGTCTGTGTGTGATTGTGTGTGTGTGTATGTGTGTGTGTGTGTGTTTTTGTGTGTGTGTGTTTTGTGTGTGTGTGTTTGTGGGTGTATGTGTGTGTGTGTGTATGTGTGCGTTTGTGTGTGTGTGTTTTTTTGTGTTTGTCTGTGTGTGTTTTGTGTGTGTGTGTGCGTGCGTGTTTGTGTGTGTGTTTGTTTGTTTGTGTGTGTGTGTGCGTGTTTGTGTGTGTGTGTGTGTGCGTGTTTTTGTGTGTGTGTTTGTTTGTTTGTGTGTGTGTTTGCGTGTGTGTGCGTGTTTGTGTGTGTGTGTGTGCGGGGGTGTGTGTGTGTGTGTGTGTGTAAATCAGATTTTCCGCTCAGACGGAGTTCATACATGACTTCCAACATTCAGAGATCCTACTCACTCTAAAAAAATGTACTAACCTGAGAAATATTTACCTAAGACAATTTCTGTAGGCACAATCCTTAAAGTCTTGACTACAAAAAATAAATAAATAAATAAATAAATAAAATAAAAACACCCAATATATATATAGTTTTATATATAGTTTTCAGACACTGAAACTATATCGGGTCATGTTGTCACACTATATGGGCTGAGTTGTGACATTGGAACCTGCCATTAAACAGTCTATATACTGTAGGTTTTTCAGAAAAGTTAAGGCTATTTTTTAATGAAAGAGTACAAATGTAAAAGGCATTGTGCGCAAACGGGTCATTGACAAATATGGTTGACCGAGGTGAAAAAAATGTGAACTGTTGCTCTCGTGTCCTATCATGAACGCACACAGGAGATCAACGGTCAGTGAACATTTTCACTAAATAATACATTAGATTTCAGTTTGTTTCTCATCAAATCTTATCGTATACTTTCATAACAATCATGAGTCTCATGGAATAATTTATTAGACTTCTGAATTATACTTTTGTGTTCTTTTGAAGCTTGAAGAGGTGGTCACCATAAACTGCCATTGTATGACATCACTGAGCACAACATTTATTCACAATTTCTCCCTTTATGTTCAGAAAAAGAAAGAAACTCATACAGAGTTATAACAACACAGGGGTGAGTAAACAATGACTGAATTTACATTTTTGGGTGAACTATCCCTTTAATGATTCAATGACTCAAATTTGTCGCCACCTCCTGGCAGAAAGATGTAACATACAGTAAATGAATCTGAACGAATCTTTTTGTATCTAGTGAGTGATCGGATTCAAAAGAGCCGAGTCAGTGGAATTAATTAAAATCCCTGTCATCTCACATGTTGACATTGATAAATAAACTGAAGAACATGATCATCAGGTTTTGATCATGTTAGCTCCAGTGCATGTTGTCATAAAAGCAAAAAGGGGACATGTATACCAAATACTCCATTTTTCAATTAAACTTTGCACACAAAGTGGTGTTTTGATAATATAATTTGTATTTAAAAACATGTTAAATTATATATGTTTAATACATACGATCTCTTTTGCTGACAGGTACTAGTATTTCCTTTTGGAAATGCAAATCGAGTTCATACATTCATGCATTTGGTTTTGTGGTTATTATGTGACATAACAGACAACACACAGCCAAAACTGAAGATTATTTTATTTGATGAAAAAGCATAAAAAAATCATATATAAACTGGAGCACATAATGGATGGATCTATCAGTAAAGTGAAGCTGAACAAGTAAAAAGTGTCATTTAGATCAATGCCACATCATTTAATGCCAATGTCAAGATCAAAGTGTTTATTTCATTTCCCTGTTTGCTTTTATGCCGATTTGTTTTGCTTTTTTATTTATTTATTTTCCTCAAGAGTTTCTTCACTTTGGGATGAGCACAGATTCTTTTGCCGTTGAGATGTATTCTGAAAAGCAGTAAACATTCAGTAAATATACAGTAGCAAATTACTCATAACTGTCTGTCATCTGTGTTTAAACACTCACATCACTGCATCGATGTCACAGACACCATATTTCGTCTGTATCTCATATTTGGAAACTTTCAGCAACATTTGTCGGGGAATATTCTTTGAAAGCTCCACACAGCATTTTGGAATGGCACCTGCAGGAACAAAACACAATCTGTTTTCAGTATCTCTGTATCTGTGAAAATTAAAGGGCTCAGATCATGAGGAATCAAATATTCATTGCTCTTTTGAGACCAAAAAGTGAATTATACTCCAATTTAACTGTTACTGAAGGAAGAGGCAGGTAAAAACGATATGCTAATTACTAAAGTGCTGTTTCTCATTTCATAATGGAAGGATATATATTTTTTAAAACCTCTTGTGCATTTTAGGGTTCGTTCAGTGTCATATAGTGGGTGGAAAATGGTCGTGAAAGAAGCTAAATGAATAGTTTTGGATCTCAGGAGAAATACGTAATTATATGGCTGTTTTAAATCCTCTTGCAACAAAATTACAGACTTACTGGAAGAAGTCTTCAACACATTAAACAGGAGGGACACATTCATGCACTGCCTTAAATTATATATGGCAACAGGTAAAAAAAAAAAATCCATTCCATGTTTTATGACCTCATGAATCTCTAGCCCAGCAGCTGGGACGGGTGCATGTCAGAGCGCATAATTTTATAACACAACTTTTAAACTAGTATATTCAGAGGTCAAACTGAAACCAGTACCAGTCACCATCCATCTACATTTATGGATTTGGCAAAACACATTTTATCGACAACATCCAAGTTATTATGCATGCATTTAAGTTTGCCAGACCTTGTCGTTGCTGGCACTCTGTCTGTCAGTTGAGTTACAATACACAGTAGAATATGGTGAAATATATATATATATATATATATAATACTAAACAGGATTAAAGGGGTCATGATCTTTTGACATATAAGAGATAATTGTACTATAAAAACATTTTCAAAATCAAAATTTCAGAACTGAAAACGTCCTCCTTAAAAGAAAAAGAGCATTTCAAAAGTCCGCCTATTTTTCGTCATTGCACCCTTGGCCCCGCCCACTGGCGCTCAGTCAGTCACACAGGTGAAGAGGAGAGAGATGCGCCTCTCATGGGAGATTCCTCCAAAGTGGACTTACACAGGACACCTTCATGTGCCTGTCTAGATTGAAATGTTTCTCTACATAAACATGCACAGACAGACGTCTTTGACCGCTTGGTACATATCTCGGGCCGCTTTTAAAAGACGCGGTGTCAAGTTACAACTCTGCAGAGGAGAATGCATTGTGGATGCGTTCTTTCGCCCATCTGCGCTATTTTCAGTTGTTGGTGTATGAAAACATGAAGGAATGATACTGGAAATTGGATGTGGATGTGTCTTCAGCGTATTTTAGAGTGGATTGTATGTTCGGCTCATATCATACGATTCAAGCTTTGCAAAGGAACTGTTATTGACTATATGATAGTTTATGGTGCTGACATCCTGTTTACACCGGGCGCGTCCATTGAAGCGATGCAACGGCTTGAGGCTGTCTACACCGACACAAACTTTCTAAACCGTTTATTTGTGTTGTTGGCAGTAGTAGCGCCAGTGCGTGCAGCACAAAATGGAATGGGACATCTGTTTACTGTCTGCGTGACCCGCCGCAACGGATATTTCCATGGTAGACCGCATCATTGATTATAACGGGTTCTATTGCTTTTGACGTGACTCTCGCATCCGGTGTAGACAGGCTGTGAGTGTTTACAGTTGTGTTTGAGATGAACAGTTAAATATATACGTATGCAATGTGTTGGATGTGCATTATGTGTAAACCCTGACATTTAGATTTATGTTTTGTTGCTTATTAATTTTCTTCCGATTGAGTTTAAAAAATTTGTGGGGCTCTATTTTGTACGATATTAGCCAAACAAAACAGTGGGCACTTACACTGAAGTTTTAAGGAGGCGCTTAAGCCGAAACCGAGCGTTTCAGACAGAGGTCCAGAGACAGAGTGGAAAATGAGCATATATTACTAAATTATGAATGTTTTGGTGCAAAAAAAAAAACAACTATTCTAACATTATCAGTGGACCTCTGGGAAGATAATAAAACTATTAAAAAAATAATAAAAAAGACCATTTCAAGACCACTTTAAAGGGATATTTCACCCAGAAATTAATGCAAAAAAAAGTTTTCAAAGATGACAGAATTTTCATTTTTGGGTGCACCACAGCAGGACGAGGACAAATCAATGCAGAACAATCTAATCTCGAAGTATAGATCATCATTATTCTTATAATTAGCATAAAGAAGCACAGAGTATCATCAAATTCATCATATCATCATACACTGATTTAAGCAGTGTTTGGCTCTCAGTGAATGGTGACTGACCTTCAGTGCTGGTGAGAATCGCCGCGCACAGGACGAGCAGCAGAAGAGAGGTGGTTTTCAGCTCCATGGTTCAAACAACAATGAGACTGAATAAAAGAAAATATTTACAGATGCAGTTTCCTGTTACCACCCCGAACCTACGACCTGTCTGAACATATCACTACGTCAAAGAAAAGGCTTTAACAGATTCAGTGATAAAATATCTGTTTGAAAAGATGTTTTCCCAACCCCACCTTAAATTCACATGCAAGTAAAAGTAATTATATTGCACTGACCTTTTGCTGATCTGGTATTTACGTGCATTCTTCCGTTACATGACGAGTGATGTGCAGTTCAGATAGTTTTATAGCTGAATAGTTGTTCATTATGTGTTATCATGTTTGATCAGCTGTGTTCAGGGGTGGAAAGAGCACTGAAATATCATACTCAAGTAGAAGTACTGTTACTTCCCCAAAATGTAGTTTGAGTAGAGCAAAACTTCTCAAGTAAGAGTAAAAGAGTAGCTAGTATTGAGTACTGAGTTGCAAAAAAACCTATGCCCCATTATAATGAACACTGTATGCCAACTTTTAAAATACATAATTTATCTATGATAAACACTACATGAATCTGATTCCAAAAAATATAAGGGAGACATGATAACAGAAATGAAGATTAAATAGTAATTTTCAATACACTGATCACCATTTTAAATTGTAATGTATGAAACAGTTACATTTTTTTTTTTCTCCCAATTTGGAATGCCCAATTCCCAATGTGCTTTTAAGTCCTCATGGTTGCATAGTGATTTGCCTCAGTCCAGCTGAGGACAAACCCAGTTGCCTCCGTGTTTGAGACCATCAAGCATCTTATCACATGGCTTGTTGAGCATGTTGCCATGGAGACATAGCATGTGTGAAGGCTTCATGCCATCCACTGCAGCAACCAAACTCAACTCACCATGCACCCCACTGAGAACGAACCACAAGAACAAACCGACCAAGAGGAGGTTACCCCATGTGACTCTACCCTCCCTAGCAACCGGGCCAATTTGGTTGCTTAGGAGACCTGGCTGGAGTCACTCAGCACACCCTGGGATTTGAACTAGCGAACTAGTGAACTCCAGGGGTGGTAGCCAGCGTCTTTACCACTGAGCTACCCAGGTATTATTAAGGTATACATCTGATCTGGTTTTAACACTTCCCTTATGCTTTTATGACACATGTCCACTTTTGACCTCCAAAAACGACCCTTATTATGAAATGACAATGTTATTCAGTACTATTATTATTGTCCAGATAATGTTTCTGCCTTGGAAGAGAAGACGTCTTCTTAAGGAATTGTATCATTTGATAAAAAAAAAACCCACATAGATCTTAGTATATATATATATTTAAGCATATATGTACATACTCAAAAAAATTCCATCAGTATTTGGAAAAATATTTAACATATGAAAACTGCCATTTTTTAGTATTTTAAAATATATGTTGCATATATGTATGAGTATGTGACTTTTTATATCAGTGAAAACCATATATAAACATTCAGATTTCTATATTGGTGAAAAAAAATTCTTCTTTAAATATGAAAATAAATTTATAATGAATTTATTGTTAATGACATCAATAATATAAGTGATCATGCTAGAGCTTGCCCTCTTTCTAATCAAGGTTTGGCAAAATATCACCAAACTTCTTGTAATAATATTATCATTCATTTTAAGGTGTGTTTGATTGTACAGTAGTTGTTGCATGTCTGACTGGTTTTCTATATAACAGAACAAAAGATTTCTTAGTCATAAACCAAAACAGGTTGCATGTACTTTCGATTTGCATCAGTCCTTTACTTTCTCTTTTACAGTATATAATTTTTAGACATTTGTTGTACTTCCATGTGAATGAATTTAATAGAGTTTAATATTACATGCATTTTTAAGTTCAGTTCTACATTTTAAAGTAATTCCAAAATATAAATATAGCTGCAAGCAGCAATAAACGAGGTTCAAGCTATTAAGATCCTTTAAGTACATATGCAACTGATATTAAGTATTAATTAGACAGTCCATTAGCACCTAAAACAATGCTAAAGTGCCTTAATTTTCAGAACCATCATGCTAGGTAGCACGGAAATATGGCATTTTTTACATTTGTGATTGTTTTTTTTCTTTCAGATTGACTTCCTACATAAGTGGCTAAAATTTGGTGATAATATCTCATTCCGTTCAAAAGTTATAAACATTTAAGTAAAAGACGCCACACCCCATTTGTACATTTTGGAGTACCGTTGCAAAGATGAACCGAAAGTTCAAACTTTTTTGGATAATTATTGATATTGGGATGCCAAAGTATCTCTCTTCACTGGTTCCGATTGGGCAAATGGCCTAGGACTAGTTTGAAAAAGTAGTTTCTTTAAATAATCTTAAATATTTAACAAACAATTTGATACACACCAATGCTTCTTGAGGCAAAGTTGTTTAGAATAAAGAGATCGATCATATGGTATGAATAATGTGTGTCTGTGTGAAACACAGTCGTAAATACAACAATTTACATGAATGAAAAACATGATAGCGCCTCCCTGTGGCCAATATTTTTTACATATTGCACAGACCTCTTTGGCCAGGAGACAAATAGGCCTACCACGTTTCATTCCGATCGGCCTTTTTTAACTCGAGCTAATAGCTGCTGAAATTTGATTGGTCGATGGCAGACTGTTTTTAAAGATATGCGACTGTCCTCATAGACTTAGATGGCATCATGGAAAAAGACACTGCATGCAAAATTTCAAGTTGATTGGACCTTTGGTTCCAGAGTTAGAGCCATGTTTACGTTTTTAATTATTATAGCGCCACCAAGAGGCGTTGAGTCATACCTCAAAGGCAAAGAGTTTTTGTGTCTTCAAAATGACCCCATACATAAGTGTACCAAATTTGGTGGTAATATCTCATTCTGTTCAAAAGTTATAACCGTTTTCGTAAAAGTGGCCATGTACGCTACGTACGTTTTGGCGTACCTTTGCTACGATGAATCGAAAGTTCAAACTTTTTTTTAATAATTATTAATATTGGGACTCCAGAGAATCTTTCTGCATTGGCTTGTTCTGATTGGGCAAATCGCCTAGGACTATTTCGAAAATTTTATTTTGCAAACAATCCAAAATTGCGGGAAAACAGGTGGGCGGAGCTAACATTTTGCTGCAACTAAAAAGATTCGCTATTACCCAAGGAATCATATGGCAAGACAATTTTGTTTCTATGCCGTACCATTCATGTGTTATGGCCCAAAGTGTACGATTTTTTGTTTTGTTCACTATAGTGCCACCCCCACCCCCACCCCAACATTGGCCGATTCCAAGACTCTAGGCTTTATGTTATGAAAAGGTTTGACGCACTGAAAAAAAACCTGTTTACCTAAAAAAAACTTTGCTTCATGTGGTAACATCTAAATTAATTGGTTTGAGTCAAGTCAAAAATATAATTTAAGATCATCAAAACAACCTAAATATACTAGTTTACACCAACAAAACAAATTTGAAGGGTTATATGAAGTAGAAAAAGCTCCTTAAAGTAACAATAATTTGCAGGTTGAACAATGTAAATGAACTTTTAAGCCGTTCAAGAGTAGTTTTTCAAACCTGACTGACAGGATCGGTTAAGAAAGCCACAGGCTGGTACTGACTCTTGATTAACTGTCATATGGGTAATCGCTCTTGTAAATCTTTGCATTATAGTAATATAAAAGCAGCAACAGGTAATACAACTTTTGGGACAATAGCAAAAAATGGAAACCGTAAACGATCTGCAATTACAAACCAGATTCACATTTGACCATTTATTACATATTTACACACTGGAGACACTGATGTGTTGTGCAACACGAATGAATTACAAATCATCAGAACTCTCTTTGACCTCTAGAGGCCAAATTCAACAGACGCAGAAGGATTTCTCCTGAAACAGTCTTGAGTCTACTGGGATCTTCAGACTGATCGTATCTGGCGTCTTCCAAACATTCCGAGTCCATAACACAACTCACTGCAATAAATAAATATATAAATATTAGTGAAAGTGCAACAGTAAATTATAACAACTATTAAAATGTTAATAATTGTCTTTAAAGTAATATTTAACGGTGATGTAAGTGAATTCAGACGTTTCGACACATGCACTCTATCCAAAACCCCGCCCACAAAGACATGTCAGCCAACCCGATGTCAGCAAACCAAAAAGTGCAAATTAATTGACAGGCATAAACAAAGGCCCCTCCCCTGAAATCTGACACCTATTTTGCTGATATCTGTCAGGTGGTAGCAACATTTTATGTGCGCTATTCCAAAAAAAAAAATTGTTTACAGCAAATAATTGACAAAAACATAGTTTGTATTTAAGGTAATAATATAATGATATCTTTAAATGTATAATCATGTAACTTCACTGACCTGAATCACAACAGACTCCTGGAGCAGCGCAGCGTCCCTCAGCTCCACACGGTCTCCCTCCGGTCTCACAGGGGCTCGGCAGGTGATTCTCCTCCATGCAGCTCATCGTCTCTGAAGAACCCACGAGACAACCCAGAGCCGCTCCACAGCAGATGCTAGGACCGTAACAACGCCCTGCATTCCCAGGACCACAAGACACACACTACAGAGACAGAGATAGAAGACCATATGACCTCAAACAAAAAATGTTGTCATTAGAAATAATAAAACATGCAAATTCATGCTTACATTACAACAATGTACAGTAACACAAATATTGGCTACAATAAATATATCATAAATAGTATGCACAGTACAAGTCGAGGACACTGAACAAAGAAGTAACCTGCAATTGTTACCTTGATCTTACTCTTGAAAAAGGTTAGGGTTAGGTTAAGTCAATTAAGTAATTTATAGTACTTAACTGTAATGTTCACAAATCACTGACACATTGACAATAGAGTATTCTCACTGAATTAAACGTTTGCTTAAATCAGTGATAAAGACAAATAAAACACTGTTTCAAATATTGTATATGTTAGCACTTGTGAATATTATTCTAAAAAGGCTTCAGGTCAATAAAAAAAATCCGTAGCACGGTGTGAATGCTTAGGAGATGAACAACAATTACAAAAAGCAAACAAAAAACATTTGATAAAAAAAACAAAAAAACTATATAAACTCAAAATGAAATGCAGAGTGAAATTCATCAGTCTTCAATGTAATTTGAAATATAAAGAAAACTTCATTTAGTTTCCAACAGTGTCAGAAATGCACTTTTCTATTAAGGGGATATGATTTTCAGGGGCATTTTTACCTTTAAAAGGTATATGTTTTCTAATAATATAAAACACTAATGTCAGTGTTCTTCACTTTAATAAATGTATTTACAAGCTTTACTTTTCATGCAAAAATATGTATACCTAGGCTTAGAATAGAATATGAAGAAATATTTCAGATGTTACTTATAAAACACTGAAGAATTAATTATGGGAGCAATTTCGCCCCCAACATTTTTTAAATTCAGGGTCATTTTTGCCTGGAGCCTATTAATTTCTGAACCTGGTTTCCAATAATAACTATTCAAAACATGATGTATGTATTGATGATGTCTTATAAGGCATGCATTGAAGGACAGATGTTTAATTAAAGAAGTGAAGGTGTTGTACCTGTCTGCTGGTGTCTGGCTGAGATCTCTTCCCTCCACGCGGACAGTTTTGGATGTAGCAGGCAGATGAGAGCGCGAGCAGACAGAGGACGCACGTGGGCAACAAAGAGTCAGACATCTCGATACGCTGAACAACTGATGCTCACTGACGCCTTAAATACACCTGCACCATCAGCACCATCAGAGAGCAGCTCCTCCTCCTCACACACACACACAGAGAGATGACATATGAATTCATCCATCTCAAATCAGCAATGATAAATGATGAGCTTTTGTCACGATTACCTTTTTTTGTATATGACTGTCAAATGACTTTTTAATGAAGTTTGATTTTCCCCCTGTCCCTTTGACCCCATCACCTCCCGTCTTCTTCAAGCTGTCTCTCCATCAATCTTGCCTGCACTCACACACATCATCAACATCTCTTACAACTGAAAACTTTCCCAACACATTCAAGCAGGCTAGAGTAACTCTACTGTTCAAAAAACAAACACACAACTCCACAATAGTCGAAAACTACAGACCGATTTCTCTACTACCTTTCCTGGCTAAAACTCTTGAGTGAGTTGTATTCAAATAGTTGTCTGCTTTTCCTTCACAGAACAACATACTTGACAGACATCAGTCTGGCTTTAAAAAAGGATACTCAACAGAGACTGCCTTCTTGACAGTAGCTGAAACCCTGTGGCTGGTGAAAGCTAACTAAATCATCTATCCTCATTCTCCTTAACTGCTGCTTTTGACATAGTGAACCATCAGATCTTCCTGTCTACTCTCTCCGACTTGGGCATTACAAGATCTGTGCTTGGATGGTTTGAGTCATACCTCAAAGGCAGATTCTTCAAGGTGTCCTAGAGAGGATAGGTGTACATGTCACACCAGCTAACCACAGGTGTTCCACAGGGATCCGTGCTTGGACATCTCCTCTTATCGATCTACACTACATCACTCGGACCGATCATTAAGGCACATGGCTTTTCCTACCACTGCTACGCAGATGATACTCAGCTCTACCTGTCATTCCAGCCTGACAACCCCACCATCTCTGCCTTTCAGAAATATCGGCCTGGATTAAGAAACCCTACCTTCAGCTCAACCTTGCCAAGACAGAACTCCTTGTGATCCCAGACAACCCAATCAGTTGACCACAACCTGAGCATTCATCTTGGTTCAACTACATTACAGCCAATACTGCAGGTATTGTTGACTATTGTATGAATTGCTTGTTATGTTCCTCATTTGTAAATTGTTTTGGATAAAAGCGTCTGCTGAATAACTACATCAAACTACATCAAATCTAAATCTAAATCTGATTCAGTAACATCATTTAACATAATTGAACAATAAGTTGAAATTGTTCTCTTCTCAAAAATGCTTTTCAGCAGTAATACTGATAAAATAGCTGGGTTGCAATGATACATGCAAAGTTTTATTTCAATATGTTTAAGCAATGATGGGATACATCCTTGGAGCCTTTTTGGCATATTGCCATCAAATTCAGTGATGAACGGTTTATAGTCTATATAAGCTTAAATAATTTTTGGCCAGCATGGTCTGAAGATGATTTGACTTAAATTTGGAGAAGATCAGATGACTGCTGTATAGGAGTAGTTAGGAAAAGTAGTGTGAAGAGACCAGTCTCATGACAATAGGACAAATTTCAAAAGTAAACGTTTCGTCATATTTTTTGTTACATTGACCACTAAGTGGTGCTAGCACCAAATTTCTCAGGTACATTCAGGGCATGGTGCCGATGACACATACCAAGTTTCATAACAATATGACAATGCGTTTGTAAAATACAGCATTTTACCATAAAATTCTAAATGGCCGACACTCAATATGGCTGACATCCATTACGAAAATCGAGAGTCCATGGTAAATTTGCCTCAAACTTACCGCCTGAGGTTTGTTGCCAAAGGTTTGCTGGAGGTTCACCACTACCAGCGAAGAGCTGCAAACTTCTGGCAAACATTTCTGGCAAATCAAAAGCTCATTTGAATGTGAAAATAAAGAGCGGCAAGTTTGTGGCTAGTTTAGATTTTTTGTAAGGGATATTAACATTGGGCATCATTTAGCACTTCATTTTTCATATTTCTTAACCAGTTGGTGGCGCTGTGTCAAAATTGCTCAGGTACCCTCAGGTCATGGTTGTGATTATATACACCAAGTTTGGCTTCAACACGCCAAAGCGTTGCCAAGATATAGCTTCACAACATCTTTGGGATGCTCGGGTAGAAATTGAAACCATGGTATACATTTGACTCGCAATGAGAAAAAGAATCAGGGGAATTTTTTTTTTCTTGAATTTTGTTTCTAGGCCTTATTGTTTAAAGTATATTAGCATAAACATTAGTGCAACTTTGAGCTGTTGGTGGCACTAGAGGGTTTAAGGTAGAGTCTCCAAATTTGCTATGGTACAAATTCAGACTCTCCTCTATCACTGTGCCAATTTTTATAGCTTTCCTACAAACGGTTCTTCATAATGGCTTCCATAGACAGGGCCGGTACTAGCTATAGGCCATCAATTGCCTTCGCATTGTGGAGGACCTCCAGAACAGTTGGTTGGAAGAACAGTGAAGCAGCGAAATACTCAGGTTGGATGGTTGCCTAGGGCCATGGAAATCATAACACTGGCCCTGGCCCTGGCCCTTGCCACTGACTTAAATGGAGAAAAAAGAAGAAGATAAAGAAGGATACTAACAGATACAATAGGAAAGAAGCTATTGTACTGCCACCAACACTTCACATTCACTACTCTTTTAAAATGCATCGTAACGTGTTTATTGGTGTTAAATTGTAATATGCATGACACCACAATTCATCTTTAAAATGTAAAGAAATGAAAGAATTCTCACTAAAATAAAATAAGTCAAAGAATAGTTTCAAAGGAAAAAGGCACATGCATTTAAATTCATAAGTTTGTCACATGATAATAAGGGGGGTAATGTTTACAGCAGTACACCATGTGTGACAGAAAAGAGATGAGGTCAAAACTGAAAATCACAGATATCTGATTCATCAGAGCTCAAGGCACAACAGTGGAAATGCCTGCTCAGTATTCTATGCTGCAGAAACACTAATTTAATCTAACAGTTCCATATTATTTATGGACATGAAGGCGACAAAAGAACAATTTAATAAAATAATGCAAAAAACAAAACATTCAAAGATCTTTTTAGAAACAACTGTTATGGCCTATTAGAATAGAAATGAGAATATGATTACTGTGAAAGATAATAAACTGATGCAAACAAGTGCCAATTAGACATGATCAGTTACTGTATTGTGAGTTCAGTCACCTTATTTGAAAGCAGTTAATCAATACATGGATATAATTGTCAGAACGAAATGCTACACATACCAGTATTGGAAATCACTAGTTGTGTTGCTGTGAAATTGACGTATGCATTTAAAACATTCAGTTTACAGCAGGAGCTGTTGGTCAAGAGTCTTTGAGTCAATCAGACAGGTCTAAAACTGAGTGATATTTAAAAATATGATTTCACAAATTTAATATATACAGAAATAAACTTCAGTTTTAGCTCGTTTGAGATTTGACTGACTGACAAAAATGCTTCAGAATAAATTTCATTGTAGAACGCAGTGGACTGGCATAAAAGTTTATTATTTAGTTCATTATGGTTTTGTATCCATGACTACAGCAGGACTACAGCATCTGATGCACAACTGACGGTGTGCAACTCCAATCTGACATGAGAAACAGAAAGAATAAAGCATGACATTAAGCAGAGACAACATTTTTATATATTTGACTTATCATGGTAACTTATGACTGGTCAGCGTTCAGTATTTGGCCTATTTTAACATTTAAACTGTCATGTAGATTTCACTTCAGTATTAATAAGATAGTTGTATTATTATCTCATGAGCATTTAACAGATTAAAATGAACCAGAGGATGTTGTTGAAGGTCAGATGTCGACGCTGTGTGCATTCTTCGAGTGTGTGTGTGTGTGTGTGTGTGTGTGTGTGTGTGTGTGTGTGTGATTGTGTGCTGGACAGAGAGAAAGGTCACAGAGGTCACACTGCTGTTCATACACACACAAAGAGAGTTGAGCCTTGAGTCACTCCATCAGCCTCCACTGATTCAAACCCACTGAACACAATCACCTCAAGGATTCTTCCGTCTCTCCTCCAGACAAAAGCCTTTGACTCATAATTCACAGGAAATAAGAACAGCATACAGATTCAATACAGGTCACAATGTACTTACTGTATAATATATAATGTACAATATACAACATGGATATATATATATGGGTATTCTTTAAATAGA
Source organism: Myxocyprinus asiaticus (assembly GCF_019703515.2). Lineage (NCBI taxonomy): Eukaryota > Metazoa > Chordata > Actinopteri > Cypriniformes > Catostomidae > Myxocyprinus > Myxocyprinus asiaticus. The sequence continues at coordinate 1,253,507 of NC_059367.1, read as the reverse complement.
AGAGCTTTTCTGTCCCCTAGGATGATATTAAAAGGAAATTTCTGGGTAAAAGGATTAGTTCAACCAGAAATGAAAATTCAGTCATTGTTTACTCACCCCCATGTTGTTATAATCCTATATGACTTCCTTTCTTTTTCTGAACACAAAGGGAGAAATTGTGAATAAATGTTGTTCTCAGTGATGTCATACAATGGCAGTTAATGGTGACCACCTCTTCAAGCTTCATAAGAACACAAAAGTTTAATTCAGAAGTCTAATAAATTATTCCATGAGACTCGTGATTGTTATAAAAGCATACGATAAGATTTGATGAGAAACAAACTGAAATCTAATGTATTATTTAGTGAAAATGTTCACTGACCGTTGATCTTCTGTGTGTGTTCATGATAGGACACGAGAGCAACAGTTCACGCAGCCCCCTCGTGACATTGGGGCGTTCAAGTGAAAACTCGTTTTGTTTATCTCAAAACAGATCCTCCACAGTGATAGTGACAACAGAACACAACACATCTGCACACAAAACAGAGAACAGAACTTATTAAACATGTCTGAAGAGTTTGTAGTCGAAGAATTGATGCATTTCTATGCCCAGCCTTATTTTTTTTAACGGAGTAGCAGGCAGCCACATTCACACCCTGTCCTAACCTGACGGCAAACAACACAAGATATATTTTCTATTTTAATCAGAGTTTTTGTCCTAACCAGCAGTGACGAGCAACAGTACATTCTATAAATCTCAGGTTTTCTATTCTCGGCATCACGCGAGTAACTTCATCCACTGTGAACTGGCACCAGTCCAAAAACTTTCAAAAAAATAAGGCTGGGCATAGAAATGCATCAATTCTTCGATGCACCCTTGCTCCCTATTTAGTGAATGACTTAACCTCCAGTGTGCTGTTTGTCTGCACAGGTCTCAGAACAGTTTGAAATGCACATTATTTTCATCCCAGTTTTTGGATGGACCCATTAATTCTCAATGTGATAATATACAGTAAATATAGGATATTTTAACTGAAACTGAGCCTATAGTCCACAAATGTGGTCATTGTGTTTAACAGCGTGCTGTTTCAATCAAAAAAAAAAAACAACAACAACAAAAAAAAAAAAAGGAATATCAGATGAAACTAGAGACTCTACTCTTTTGACTCAAACTGGTTTCAGTATAAAAATTTACATTACATCAATGTCATGATCAGATTCTTATTCTGAGACATTCCTGGGTAAATGTTTTAACATGCATAAAACATAGTTTGAGGAAGTTTGTTTTTTCAAGATTTCAAGTACCGGTAGCCTAATATGACCCTAATGGAAGAATCACTCACACACATTCATTATTATAAAAGTTTTAAAAATGGCAAGGGTCTTTCAAGTAATAACAAAACCAATATTTTAATGAAAATGATGAATAATGAAAATTTTTACATAACAAAATCTGAAACAAAAAAAGTTAACAATAAATATTTTTTATTTAAATATATACATAAGTGTCAGACAGTTTATGAGCAGTTCAGTGATGTACTCTTGTGATGTCACTGGCGGAGGCAGATGTTCCACATGAGGGGCATTTAATCGTTACTCTCTGAGAGTCAGATGGGTACTTATGGTGTAAACAGGATCCACACAGCAGATGAGCACATGGTAGAGAGTACGACAGGCCACTCGAGGAATATGCAGTCAGTGAACAAGAGCAAAACACACATTTGTGCTGTCCTGAAAAAAACAAAAAACAAATACTTAATTAGCTTAAGTGATACTTAAGTATTTGTTTTTTGTTTTTTTGTTTATTCACTTAAGTTAACTGAAAACAGGTAATTAAAAAAACTGAATGTGCAATGTGTTCGTTTCCAAACAGGATTCCCCAAGATTTCCCGTGTTCGACGTCAGCCGAGCAAGAAAGACGTTTCAAAGTTGGAGCAAATCATTACATTTTGAGAAAATGAAGACACAAATTTTCATGTTGACTTTAACATTCAAAAAATGAAACACTCTGAATGTTTTCATGATTTTTTAGCCATTTAGCCAATCTTTTAGAATGGCTGAACATTGGTAGTGTTTTGAAAGTAAATATATTCAACCATAATTCTTAGCAAAAACTAGAGGTTGACCGATAGTGGATTTTACGATACCGATAACTAAGGTGATGGGAAAGGCCGATCACCAATTAATTGGCCAATGGTTTTTAAAATCGATTTATAGAATGTCAAAAATTTTCTTATTCTTTCTTTACTATGGCGGGCAAAGACAAAAGTCTTTTTGTTCAACCAAAATCACAATAATAACCAGAAAATATACAGATTTGGTGCATTACATGGCACATTTAAGTATAAACAAGCCCAAAACACACTAGGGACTCTTATTTTGAAATTATGAACAAACTATCGTCAACTTTCGACAGATTTTTGCAGATAACCGATAGTTCCAAAAAGCAACTATCAGCACCGATTAATCGGAAAACCAATATATCGGTCTACCTCAGTTGAAGTGTCCTCACTGGAGTTGTTTTTGTTCTGCGAGGTGAACATTGGTAATCCATGAAGGGCCACATTCAATGCCTGATCTAAACTGTCTGCTAACCTCCTTTCATGAGCGTCCACACTAAAGAATGACTCTGAAACACAACACAACATTAAGTAGATCTAAACATGAGTGAAAACATATTTCTAAAACCAAATAGTTTACTGATGATGAGTGTCTCAAACCTGTGGCACGCGAGGGAGTTTCGTCCGTCAGAGGCACTTTACTTGAATCAGAACAATCAGGATCAGCGCTGGTCGAGGGAAAACTGAATTCATACTTTCTTTATGCACAATGGCTCTGTGTTTTTCCTGTTTAGTTGACACTAGGTCCAGTTTTAGAGCCTAAAACAGATCCTAACCCAAGTACACAGGCCACAGTTTGGTTCTGTGGACCTTCAGATTGTCCTGGTAAAATTTCTATATCATTCTGGCTTCTACTGGAGCCTGTTGATCTCACAGTTTCTTCAGTGTTTGAAGGCATAAGTCTAGATGATTGAGGTTTAGTTAGTAGGTTATTTCTGGCCCCAACCCCTGTGCATTCCATCTGCAAAGCCAAATGGTCAATGCGACTGTTGAGTAAAGAGTTTAGTAGAGGTTTTGAGGTTTTGAGATCTGGGTAAAATGAACACCAATAAACGGGTCATTTGGTAGACAGCCCCATGTTGCTTCTCTCTTCTGGTATTCACAAACCATCCCACTAGGCAAGATCATCGGGAAAACCATGAGTTCTTGTGTCAGGGGGCCCAGGAACTCCTCTGGAATTGGCGTATCAGCTGGGACGAGATCTGGCTTGGGAGGAACCGAGATAGGAACATCTAAAGAGGGTTTGGTTTCAGATTGTTTAGGTGGGCTTCATGAATCTTCGCCAGTTCAGAAGGGGGACAACAGCAAGCAGGAAGCCCCCAAACAGCAAGAGACTTGATGCCAAGGGAAGATCCAGCACCACTGTAAGGAATACTGTCTCGGAGCTGAGCCACATAATCGAGCGACTACGGCCCATGACTCCAGAACTCCAACAATTTAGCTTGAAGGGATGGTTGGGGTGGAGGATCAGAGAACGGAGCTCGAGGTTTGAAAGCGGGATGGAGAAAACACACCTGAATTTCCTTCCGCAATTCACAATGAACAACAAGCTTAAACTGCCCAGAGTCTTGCTCAAATTGTGTTGGAAGTTCAGAACAAGTCAAGATCTCAAGTCTTCAAGAAACTTTCCAAAGCTCAACATCCACCCGACACAACTCCATCTTGACTTAGAAGCTCAGGTTGACGTGGAGGGGAGGCCGGAAGAAGTATTCCAGTTTGAAACCTCTCCGGTGCAAAATTGGGTCCCCAGACAAAAGACTGGAGACATCATAACTGTAAGCATACAGCTGCAAGAAAAGCAGAGAAAAACTCAACTGAGATCCTGAAGGACCCCTGATGATATCAATACATATCACACAATCCCAGATGTATGTTCAGGGTACAGAACATCACAAGGTCAGCTCAGGCGCAGCTCCCACACAAGACCTCTCATTCAGCTCCCACACAAGACTCTTAGTTCACAATAGAACCAGAACTGAACAATCTGTTACTCACTGCCATGTTATTGTGTGTATTAAGGAATAGTTCATCCAAATAATAAAAATTATGTCCTTATTTACTCCACATCATCTTGTTCCAAACCCTGTTTAATTTTTTCTTCCGTGGAACACAATATAAGATTTGTGAGGCAGATTATTGGACCAAAAGAAAATGGTTAGTGATTGATACCATTAAGCTCGAAAATGTATCTTTAAAATAGTCAATACCAATGTCAGAAATGAATCATATTTGCCCCATGGATTTGATTTTCGGGGGCATTTTTACCTTTATGATGGCAATTTTGATTCTAACCATATAAGATAAACTGCAACTCATACATTTACATCAAATCCTTAAATTTCATTCAATTCATTAAAGGAATATATATGGGTTTAAAATGAGTTAAGCTCAATCGACAGCATTTGTGGCATAGTATTGATTACTACAAAAAAAGAGAGACTTATGTCTCTGCAGAACACAAATGGGCTTTTCCCAATCCCCTACTTTCATTGGATAATTTAGAAAGGCCAATTCTGGTTTGAGAATTCCCACAGATTGGAAAACACCCATTACTGTTCCGCAGAGGCCTATACTTAACAAAAAAAAAAAAAAAGAAAAAAAAAAAAAAAGAAATTCAACTTGTCCCTCCTTTTCTTTAAAAAAAAAATAAACAAATCTGTGTTCCAGTAAGACACTTACAATAGCAGTGAATTGGGCCAATTTTTGGAGGGTTTAAAGGCAGAAATGTGAAGCTTATAATTTTATAAAAGCACTTACATTAATTACACTGCCTGGCCAAAAATAAAAAAGTCACCGTTTGGATTTAAATAAGCAGATAATTAAGAGACTATGATTGGATCATTATTGCAGTGATTAATGTGTTTCAGCTGGCAACAATTCTTTTAACCCTAACTGATGCAGTGTGTAGCTTCTCATTTCTTAAACAACCATGTCAGAAGATGTATCCTGTGGTCATGGAAAAGATGTTACTGTCGTTTCAGAAGGGGCAAATTATTGTCCTGCATCAAGCAAAGAAAACAACTAAGGAGATTGCTGAAATCGCTGGAATTGTGTTAAGAACTGTCCAACGCATTATTAAAACCTGGAAGGATAGTGGTGAACCGTCAGCTTCACGGAAGAAATGTGGTCGGAAAAAAATCTTGAATGATCGTGATCGGAGATCAGTAAAACTCTTGGTGGAGTCACATTGTAAAACATCAACAGTATACCTCACGGCTGTGTTTAATAGTGAAAGTAAGAGCATTTCCACACGCACAATGAGACGAGAACTTACAGGATTGGGACTAAACAGCTGTGTGGCCACAAGAAAGCCATTAGTTAGTGAGGCTAATCAGAAAAAACAACTTCAGTTTGCTAGGGAGCATAAAGATTGGACTATGGAGCAATGGAAAAAGGTCATGTGATCTGATGAGTCCAGATTTACCCTATTCCAAAGCGATGGGCGTGTCAGGGTAAGAAGGGAAGCACATGATGCACCCGTCATTCATAGTGCCCACTGTACAAGACTCTGGAGGCAGTGTTATGATCTGGGGTTGCTTCAATTGGTCAGGTCGAGGCTCAGCAACGTTATGTGGCAAAAAATGAAGTCAGCTGACTACCTGAATGTACTGAATGACCAGGATATCCATCAATGGATTTTTTTCTTCCCTGACGGCACGGGCATATTCCAGGACGACAATGCCAAGATTCATCGGGCTTGAATTGTGAAAGAGTGGTTCAGGGAGCATGAGAAATCATTTTCACACATGAATTGGCCACCACAGAGTCCTGACCTTAACCCCATTGAAAGTCTTTGGGATGTGCTGGAGAAGACTTGAAAATCAGGTTAACACACATATTGTTTATGTCTTGTGTCTATACTTTTGAAACAGTGAGTATTTTAACGTTTACAGATTGACCCCATTGACTTCCATTGTAAGTGTCTCACTGTAACCAGTGTTGGGTAAATTACTCAAAAATAAGTAATCCACTACAAATTACTAACTACATCTCTAAAATGTAATAAGATTACTTTCCTGATTACATCTTCTAAGACGTAATCATATTATTAATTATTTTACTTTTAAGTTACTTTCGAATTACTTATCCTAAAAATTTAGGTTTTCCGCTAAAATTCACAATGTCTATATGTCCTCCTCATTCACTGTCACCACACCCTTCAGCTGTCACAGAAACGCTAACAGACGTACATATTAATTCATATTTTAAATAAATTATATATATATTACTTTAGCGCAAGTAATGTACTTAACAGTAATTAATGTCAGTAACTGTAATCTTATTACAAGAATTTACAAGAATTTATTTTTACTAAAAAGTAATTCGATTACATAACTAATTACTTTGTAATCAGATACACCCAACACTGACTGTTACCCAGATTTTTCACAAATGAATTTGGGGGGCACTTTTTTCTGCCCCCACATTTTGATTTACATGAACATTTATGTCACTTTTTCCCCCTTTAATTTCTGACCCTTGTCCAGTTTACTTTTAATAAATAGCAACTTTAATTTCAGTCTGTTTCACAAAGCTATCATACAAGTTCAGAAGACTTATAGCACATATGATTTCTCTATATGGACTACTTTTATGGTGCTCTTTTGTATCTTGACAATATGAACCAATAATACAAGGTTTGGAACAACATTAGGGTGAATAAATGATGACATAATTTTCCTTTTGGGTGAACTATTCCTTTAATGTAGTAATGTAGCATGTCATGTCATCACAGTTGTCCATGCAGTAGAATAGGGTGTAAACTGTACCTTGATATGATTTTAATTCTGGGAATATGGAAACTGTATATTCAGTGGCCCAAGAAATGTAACTGGACACTTTATTTACATGCACACTTAAAAATGTGTGAATGTCATTTCATTAGATAAGAAAATAAGAAAGCAAGTGTCATCTGCACTCAATTGCTGCTGGAGTTTTCCCATTTTTGCTAATTGGGCCTCATTCATGAAACTTTGAGTAAATTCAAAGAAATTTGCGTGTAAAATGGACCTTCCCGAAAACTTTCCGCCGGATTCACAAACGCTTCATACTTCCCAGATTTGTTAGTAAAACGTGTGAATGTTCGTGACTTCCAAACATTCATAAATGGGGGCGTGTGCACGCTCATTCACGATTATCATAATCCACGCCCATGAAAACACCATATAAGGAAGGCACCAGACTCACTAGTAAACGCTGTTAATATTTATATGGAACAGTAATGAAATCATTATTGCATTCACATCGTCAACTTTTGATTGAGCAAACACAATAGTGGACTTAGGAACTTACTGTCATCGCATGTTTTTGCTGTCATATGACGCTCTTTTGTGAATCAAACAGTTCAAGAAGTCAATAAAAATGGTTTGACGTGAGTGTAAATAATGGAAGGAGGATGTCCACCACCATTAATCTTCTCTGGTTCAGTTCAGAGCATCATCAGCATCATTTGTGAAACTTCTCGGGTAAATCATGATGGTAACAGTGATATACTTGAAACTGGAAGAATCTTCAGAGACGTTAATAGAATGCCTGAAGAAGATCTCTGACCGAAACGCTGTAAGATATTACAGATTTGTAAGCTATATGACAGTGTGCGGGATTTTACTATTATTTTCCCCGTTGTATTGTGTACGCACCTGCCCGCGATGTGTTTATTTATGGGTTTAACAGCATTAGCATTGACCATACGTAAGGGTGTAGATTTGGCTTGAACATTGGGGGGGTTGCAACGTGAAGCATTTACATGTTTCCATTGATCATGGTATAAATATTGGGGGTTGTACTTGATTGTTTTGATTATTGGAATTGTATTTGATTAAATTAGAATTTAATTTCACTTCTATCATAACATAGTTGTGTCAGTTTGTCTAAAAGAACTCAACACGTTCAGATGACTTACAATTTGCATGTGGTCGGTAGCAGGTATAAATTTCATTCGTACCAACTAACATTTTTAAAATACAAAAACTGTCATGAATCCGAGAATTTACGTCAGAACTTTACGAACAATTTACACAAAAATTCGTTCTGCTCATGTTTCACGAAGGAGGCCCATTGACTTTTAATCAACTGGTGTTTTGGTGATTTTTAGTGGATTAGTTAGTTCCCCTCACATTCACTATCAACCAGTGTTGTGTGTAATGCATTACTAAGTAATTAATTACTGTCATTTAATTACTTTTTCATTGAAAAAAGTAAGAGATTACTATACATTTTTCAGTAATTTAATTACAGTTACTTCTGATGTAATTGTGTCAAATACTGTATAGACTATAGAACAATTCTATATAAAACAATAGTGAATTTAAAATCGAAATTTAACGTCTAATGTTAAAATATACAGCATGTTTTCTAATTTAACGCCGCCTCTTTAAATTCCTTGGCCGGTTCATGAATAATTTATTTGATTTTATATGATTTATTTGAAAGAGTTAAAAGAACAGTTTCATGTCTATCCTTGTATTTTTCATCTGGCTGAGGATGATGAGGGTTTTAGAAAGTAATTAGTAATAAGTAATGCAATTACTTTCCAGACAGAGTAATTAGTACAGTAATCTAATTACACTGTAGAAGATGTAATTAGTAGCAAATAATTAATTACTTTTTTTTAGAGTAACTTACCCAACACTGCTATCAACACATTGACAAACACAAGGTGTCTTCATTTTCAAAACTACATCTATTGTAATATCATTTCAAAGATGTTTTGCTTGACAAGTGTGTTTTTATCATTCAAATAGATGACACTTGCTTTGATGTTGTGCATCAAATGCAATGGTATTCAGATATTTTTAAGCACCCACATAGATTTTGGGTCACTGTACACAATATTTCAGTCAGTATCCTAACAATGGTGTATGAGTGTGATTTTTAACATGGGGTCAAACTAAATTAAAGTGTGTAAAATACACTGGTCTCTGTGTGCAGCATTGGTTTGTACCTTGTTGCATTGAACGCTGGTCTGAAAATGCGGCATGCACAGGTTGAGCACCATGGCCACTGTGTCTGTACAGCTGAACGAAGAACTCTACAAATATCAGTGAGTCTTCAGTGACATCTGACATTTGTCACTTTTCCTGGTTTAAACTCAATGAAACTTTGTGTTGCTGCTCTATCAAGCATGTTACTATTATTATTGTTTTCATCTTCACACATTTAAATCACATCTCATCTTTACTTTGAGTCTGTGTAAATCAAATCAAATCAAATCACTTTATCTCCATATACATCAGAGTAATGAGTAAACGTCTTGGCTGCTCCACAACAAAGCAGTGGTGTAGTCACAGATATTCCACCAAAATATATACTGTACATTATTTACAATATACCCATAATACACAACATACACAAAACACAATATACAACAAGTGCTCTACAAGTAGGGTACAAGATTTTATTTTCTCCCAAAACACTTAATAGTAACAAAAATGTCCTAAACACCTGTTTGTCACTAAATACTGCAAAATATTCCTGATCCAGGAGAACATTGCGTTAGGTTGATTTTAAGGTAATTGTATTTTCAAAAATATTTAAAATGTTGCAGATTTATGTAGCTTATGAGACAATTTTTTTAATAAATGTCCAGTAAGTGAAAGGATAGTATTTGGAGTAAAAAGCTCCCCTTAAAACATATTTTATTTCTTTAGTGGGGCGAAAATATGTATTATTATAAAGACTCTTTAAAGTGGGCTCACACTGACTGATTCAATCACAATAGAGATTAATTTGTTTATAGAATACTTGAGATGTTCTGGAATGCCAAATGTGATTCAAATTTACAAGAAATGGTTACCAATTTAAATAGTTTGTTACCAAGGCTGTCACGATTATGAAATTTAATTTATCAGTGAGTTTTCTTCCAGGATAACCTTGTACGTGGCTTGATTCATGCATCCTTGACAAAGACAAATCTGCCCGAATCCAGCCTTGCTGAAGCACCCCCACGTACAAGGTTATCCTGGAAGAAAACTTGCTCACTTCTGCTTTGACAATGTTCCCCAACTCTGAGGATTGGTTATTTCCAGCAGGACAATGCTCCATGCCACACAGTCAGGTCAATCAAGGTGTGGATGGAGGAGCACCGGATCAAGACCCTGTCATGACCAGCCCAATCTCCAGACCTGAACCCCATTGAAAACCTCTGGAATGTGATCAAGAGGAAGATGGATGACCACAAGCCATCAAACAAAGCCGAGATGCTTGAATTTTTGCACCAGGAGTGGCATAAAGTCACCCAACAGCAATGTGAAAGACTGGCAGAGAGCATGCCAAGACTCATGAAAGCTGTGATTGACAATCAGGATTATTCCAGCAAATATTGATTTCTGAACTCTTCCTAAGTTAAAACATTAGTATTGTGTTGTTTATAAATGAATATGAACTTGTTTTCTTTGCATTATTCGAGATCTGAAAACACGGCATCTTTTGTGTTATTTTGACCAGTTGTCATTTTCTGCAAATAAATGCTCTAAATGACAATATTTTTATTTGGAATTTGGGAGAAATGTTGTCAGTACTTTATAGAATAAAACAAACATGTTCATTTTACTCAAACACACACCTATAAATAGTAAATCCAGAGAAACTGGTCATTTTGGAGTGGTCTCGTTTTTTTTCCAGAGCTATATGTCAGTTTGTGTTCTGTTGGTTAATTTTTCTGTTTAATGTTTAGTGTTTTTATACCACCGGTACAATTAAATACAGTGGCAGTACCATGGCACAGTGATGGTATCAGGTGGTAATACCATGGTACTTCAGTATGGGCTATATCATGGCATACAGTATATATCCTGTCGAGCATGGCGTTAGCAATACCAAGATCATGGGTTCGATTCCCAGGAAACACACAAACTGATAGAACGTATATCCAGAATGCACTGTAAGTCTCTTTGGATAAAAGTGTCTACCAAAAGCATAAATGTAAATTACACTATATGGATTCCACATCTATATACTCCATTAATTAGAAAGGATATCATTGTATTTGTCCAAACATATTGTCTATAAACAATGGTGCTTTTTGTTAGTGCCACTTCATTAGCCACTCTAGTTCCAACTTGGATAAAACTATTTCCTTAATGAATAAATGTAAATGTGATGAAATAAATGTGAAGGGTGTTATGTGTTTGATACTGTAGCAGACTAAAACACTTCAAACATCAAACATCCTGAACCCATACACATTATACATACATGCAGAATAATTATAAAAGCAGAAGACAGCTTAATAGATGAACAAACACTGAATAAATAAGGCAGAAAACATTTGTATATTCTAATAAAAACAAAACCCGCCCACAGGACAGGAAACAGCCGTGGCGATGACGTCATCGCTGCTCCCGGGAAAAAAAGACACATGCTTCTCACTGCTGACAACTGCTGGCGGGAAACAGCTTCTGCAGACCGATGCTGCGTAGATTTCACACTGTATTGTAAAGCTCCTGTTTTATAAAAAATAAAAATAAAAGAGAGAGAGAAAAAAAAAATAGAATCTTACTATAAACCGCTAAAAATGTGATTAGTTGAGCCGTAAATGTGTTTTAAAAGTTCACAACATGTTTTTGAAAGCAGGCCTAAATAAAGATTTTATTTTATTTTTTAAGTCGTAATGTAACCGAAACATCCACTCCTTTGTAGCATTTGGTGCAGAGAATCTGCTCCCCAACGGAACTCAACAGCGCCCCTCATATTTTCCAATGAAAAACCTGTGGTGAAATATGGAACTGCAGCGAGCCCTAACTGTACAGCCAAACCCAAGACAACAACATAGTATGTAGACAGCAGTGTGACAGACTGCGAATGATCAGATTACAAGCAATACCGATTAACTTTTTGTTTCTATGTTTTAGTCTGACCAAATCAAACTTTTAAAGTGCATGTACAGTATATCTGTCATCAGGAGCCGTTTCTGCCCTCATTAAAAATCTCATCGTGTTTCAAATGTTTAATGAAAAGAAGGCAGACATTTTTATTAATGTAATGTATGGTTCTAGGTAAACTATTCATTCATCATAAATGTAAAAGTATGAAGACAAAACATTTTATGAGTTTTTATTTGTTATTGTATTGTATGTGTAGGCTTTTAAAGGGAAACAGTCCCACAAACTTTGAGTATTATCAAAGTCTTTTAAGCAAGTCAGTCCACTGTTGGCCATCTTTGGGACGCTCTTGGGAGGCTATTTCCAGTCATGACAGTGCAGCTCCTATCTACTTGAATGGGAAAAGACGCCAGACAACTAAAACGGTTGGTCAAGATTACGATCAAAGAACATCAGCAATAAAATCCGATAAACACTGGAATCATAAACGGTGCTTCTTTACCTCATATTACGCTAAAATAAAAACACAACTGTTCTGGCGAGTATAGCTAATGCGCATGCACGTTCTAGAGTTGATTGACAGGTGATGTCGGTATCTAAAAGGTGATTGGCTCTTTTACCTGTAAGGCAGGACTTCCTTTCTACATTCGCTGGCTGCCGTTGGGCCTTCCAATTTCTCCCATCTCTGCTAAATAATCTCTGATATTATCCATGAATTTAATCTGTTACAAGTACATTTAAAAATAAATACTTAGTTTTGTGCTTTGGTACTGTGCTATAATTTACTGTTTTATCTTTTATGTCTGAATTGACATAACACAGTATATGTACTTTCGAAAAAAATGACCATGTTGATTTATTTATCTTTATTGTTGATTGGGTATGCGCTTACGCAAGTCATTACAGTAACATACAAATGATAAAAGTATAAAATCGAAATCAATTAATTACATCATCAAATCATGACATCGGAATTGCATCAAAAGGAATACGGTTTTGGAAATGGTTGATGCACAGTTTGACAGGTTATAAAGTTTTATATGTCACGTTTCAGAAAAAAACCAAAGATAAAATACCTGGCTTTATTAATTCACAATAATCAGAACGATGATATATCAATTATGTTCATCTTTTCAAAATATTCACACGCAATATCTCGGTATACTGGAAATAACCCTTTCAAATATATGACCATCATATTCACAGCCTGTCTCTCTACCCACAACACAGCGACACGTCACATCAAAACATGTAGCAGCATCTGTCCCTCTGAAACACACCGAGCCACTCACTCTTGTGCTCTGAACAACAGCAAAGACATTCCAGAAACAGTCGCTTAGAATAAGGAAATCAAGTTTGGTTTAATTCCCCAAATGTAAACTAAATAAAAACTAACTTTTTTGCGTTTTCAAGTACGTAATTCTGCCGACTGGAGCTCTCTGTTTGCTCTCTGGCGACCACTAGTGGTCATGTTTAGTCACTGCAGTCAGTAGCAGTGATGGGGACTGATACTCCCCTCTATTAACCCTAAAACATTCAACGATCCCTGAAGCATTAATGCTTCTCTCATCCCATAAAACACTCTGAACTAACATCAGTTTCCTTCAAATTGGTCCCTCTTCTCACCAATATATATATATCCCTTTCTATCTTTTATGATTGAACCGTACAGACCATATTCACGGTAGCGCCATCTTTAAATTTTGACGGTTGGGAATGACAGCGCGGCTGTGTGGGATATTCTTTGCAATAAAACAAATAAACAAATATGACATCATTCCATGAATTTTCAGTAGACAAAAAAGCTACAGAAAATGTGAGTTGTGTAAAATTAGATGTGATCTAGGAGCGGGATTCCAACCGGCATCTCTGGCATGAGAGGCAGGCGTGCTAACGAGGAGGCTAAAGGCTACAGCTCCTAGTGCACCTCTTGAGGCCAGGGGAGTGAAGTTTACACACTGCACAGCTACTTACTAGCTGGCTACTGTTAAACTCACCCCCCTAAATCTCACTCCCATCTGGGTCAAGGCACCACTGTAATCAGTCCTGCTCAACCTGCTCTGAGTGGGCAACCTGTGTCTCCAGCATGGGAGGTGGGCATGCTAACAAGGAGGCTAAAGCCCCTAGTGTCAGTCACTAGTGCAACTCTTGAGGCCAGGGGAGTGAGGTTTATAATGCACAGCTACCTACCAGCAGGCTACCGTTGCATGCCATTCACGTCAGAAATTAAATATGGTGCTACTGTAAATAAAGTCTAAAACCAACTGTTTACGGAACTCTTTTTCCTTACAGGAATAGTTCACCCAAAAATGAAAATTCTCTCATTAATTACTCACCCTCATGTTGTTTTTCAAGCATAAAGGAGAATCTTCACACAGCTTTTTCCATACAATGACAGTTCATGGTGACCACATGTCTGTCAAGCTCCAAAAAAGACAAAACCATCATAAAAACATCTTGAGCAAATGACAACATTTTGGTCTATTCCTCAGACAAAGCTATTGTATGACTTTAGAAGGGAATATGGTCCTATTTTATGATACTTTTACAGTGGTTTTTTATTTTGTTATTTATTTTGGAGCTTGACAGACCTGATTCCCATCGTTAGGTAAATTACTTAAAAATAGTAATCCACTACAAATTACCTCTTACTTCTCTAAAATTATAATTGCAACCAGTCCTATTGTACCCGCTTTGAGAGGGATTCGAACTGGCATCTCGGCGGGTGCACTATTGAGGAGGCTAAAAGCTGCAGCCTCTAGCGTCAGTCGCTAGTGCACCTCTTGAGGCCAGGGGAGTGAGGTTTACACACTGCACAGCTACCATTACACTCACCCCCCTAAGCCTCACTCCCATCCGGGTCACGGCACCACTGTCACTGGTCCTACCTGACCCGCTCCAAGCAGGATTCAAACTTGTATCTCTGGCATGGGAGGTGGGCACGCTAACAAGGAGGCTAAAATCTGCAGCCTCTAACGTCAGTCGCTAGTTCACCTCTTGAGGCCAGGGGAGTGAGGTTTACACACTGCACAGCTACTATTACACTCACCCCCCTAAGCCTCACTCCCATCCGGGTCACGGCACCACTGTCACTGGTCCTACCTGACCCGCTCCAAGCAGGGTTCAAACTTGTATCTCTGGCATGGGAGGTGGGCACGCTAACAAGGAGGCTAAAGGTTACAGCCTCTAACGTCAGTCGCTAGTGGGCCTCTTGAGGCCAGGGGGGTAAGGTTTACACACTGCACAGTTACCTACCAGCTGGCCACCATTACACTTGGTACCAGGAGTGGGGTTTAGGGGGGTGAGTGTAACAGTAGCCAGCTGGTAGGTAGCTGTGCAGTGTGTAAACCTCACTCCTTTGACCTCAAGAGGCCCACTAGCGACTGACGCTAGAGCCTTTAGCCTCCTTGTTAGCGCACCCACCTCCCATCCCAGAGATGCAAGTTCAAATCCCACTCGGAGTGGGTCGAGCAGGACCAGTTGCATAATCAGATTGCTTTACTGATTGTTTCATCAAAAAGTAATCACATTACTAATTATTTTACATTTAAGTTTCTAAAAAAATATTCAGAGGAAAGTGTTCTATGTCTATATTTCCACCTTGTTTATTATCCTTCAGCTTTCGCACACATACATATGAACATAATTTATGTTTTAAATGTATTCTACGTAAATAATATTATTTCAGAATTGTGTAAACTAAGTAATGTACTGAAAAGAAATTAACTTAAAGTCAGTAACCATAATCTGATTACAATCATCACTAAAAGTAATTAGATTAGACTTTGTACACTGTTGGTCACTATGAACATATGTTGAATGAAAAACAGCTGTCTAAAGATTCTTCAAAAATCTTCCTTTTTTGTTCCACAGAAAAAAAATACCAGCATACAGGTTTGGAGTAAATAATGACAGAATGTTTGGGTGAACTAGTTTTTTAATATCACTGTTGCTTTTAGTTTTAAACGGAGAAATGTCAAAAGCTCAGCTTCTTAAATGCTGGAGAAATGTGTGCGTTTGCATCTGACAGGGTCACTTTTATATCACCAGCACATTAACTGCATTTTTCTTTGTCCTCTTGGAGTAAAACGGCTCCCATCTCTGCAGTCTGTAGTGCCTGTTTGGGTCTTTAGACAGAACTCATGAACTTAATTTCATTTGTCTCTATGTTAAATCTCTGTGGACTCAATCCGCTCCAAGCGAGTAGGCCCTGGCCACGGTGGAGCAAGCTGGTGTAGGGCTGAAGGTTTGGGATCGTCTACGGTCGGCGACAGAGTGACAGTTACTGGGACAGGGATGGACAGACTGACGGGTGGCGGTGAGCTGGGCGTCATGGCGAGTTTAACTCCGAGCTGCCCAATGCGCTCCTCCAGCGCCTGGTTCCTCTGCAGCGTTTCCACGTAACTGAGCTGCAGCTGAGCCTGATACTTCAGCACGCGTTCTTTCTCGTCCTGCCAGGTGTGGCGCTCTTGAGTGAAGGTGAGCGCTTGTCGTTCTCGTTGCTGTTGCTCGAGGTGCAACTCCCCCTGCAGGTGCTCTAGCTGACGCCGCAGTTCCCCCGCCTCCTGCCGTTGCGCTTTGGCCTCGTCGCTCTGCAGGCTCAGGAAAGTGTCGACGGTGGCGCTGAGGGGTGTGAGCGTGGTCAGGGTGTCGGCCGTGCGGGGCGAGTGGAGGCCGGCCCACGGTAAACTGCTGCTGCCACTGATGCGACTCAGACCGACGGTGCGATCGTTTCTGCAGCTCAGCTCACTCAGAGCGCGTTTGAGACCCAGAACCTCGGCTTCAAATACAACCAGCTTGTCACGTAACATCGATACCTGCAAATACACAAATCAAACACTTATAGTGTTGAATATGAATCAAATTACTGTTTCAATACCACTTTTCGCAACTTTTGATCTGTTGGATCAATTTGGTTCAGAATATATGGAGGTAAACAGACTGTCTTGAGTATACAATAACACAAAAGTCCTGCAATTCAAAGGTCCAAAAGTTTAAGCTAGAAAAGAGTGGCTGTGACGAAGCAACCTTGAAACAACAAACTAGTTTGAAAAGTTTGAAGACAAACTTTAAGTTGGCTTGAAAAAGCCTTGCCTGAAAGTTTAAAAGCTTGGAGTGTGACGGACGGACGGACGGACAGACAGACAGATAGACAGATAGATAGATGATAGCATATTTTAGCATGTAGCTAGGTGTTTCTGACATGTAGCTAGGCATTGCTAGCATGTTTGTTAGAATGTTTAGCATGAAGCTTTGTGTTGCTAACATGTTGCTAGACATTGTTAGCATGTTTAAACATGTAGCTAGACATTGC
This sequence comes from Myxocyprinus asiaticus, assembly GCF_019703515.2. Lineage (NCBI taxonomy): Eukaryota > Metazoa > Chordata > Actinopteri > Cypriniformes > Catostomidae > Myxocyprinus > Myxocyprinus asiaticus. The sequence goes on along the minus strand of NC_059367.1, from coordinate 1,236,273 downwards.
TAGCATGTTGTTAGAATGTTTTAGCATGTTGCTAGGTGTTGCTAGCATGTTTAACATGTAGCTAGGCATTTCTAACATGTTTCTAGAATGTCTAGCATGAAGCTAGGTGTTGCTTGCATGTTGCTAGGCATTGTTATCATGTTTCAGCATCTAGCTAGGCATTGCTAGCATGTTGCTAGTATGTTTAGCATGAAGCTAGGTGTGATAAAATCGCTCACTGACCTTTTATGTGTAAAATTATATACAGGGCCGCCGCTGGCCAATACGATGCCCTATGCAGAGCTCCGCGATCATCGGATGGTTTGGGGGTTGGGTCGGGGGCGTGCACGATGAGAGTGTGGGGGTTGGCATGATGCGAGCGCGACGCGATCGTCTGTGTTCCGCAACTGAACGAATGATATCAAAGAGCTCATGTTTTGCATGACAGACTTCAATCCTTCAGACATATGTATACAGTATGATAATGTTGACATTTACTGTACACTTGTTTACATTAACGAGAGAGAACATTGTATAAAAAACGGACTTCTCGGCAGCTCTTCAGTATGAAACCGATCTAAACAGTGCACTTTCCTGTGCTCATCGCCCGATGTCAATTACATGCCAAGTTCCAACATACAAAATATATAGGATACCACAATAAATAAATGTACATTTTTCAAATCTGTTGTACTTGTATTTATTTATTGCCTCTAATTAATTTCCTGAATACTATTATTTACATATTATTTAAATAAAAAAATATATATACTTATTTTCTTTATGTAAATTTCAATAGAAATATAATTTATTATTGCTGACAATTACGTGAGACAAAAATAGGTTTGAACATCAACTTTTACAAGAAAACACTGAAATTCACCAACTTTTCAACACTTCTTTATACAAATTTAAAGGCTGCTTTTTGGATCAATAAAGGTCAACGCCATATTACATGACTACACAATGCTTTACAACCTACTAGCTAAGTCTTGCGTTAAGAACTGGTGGTGCAAACAAATTAAGCACTGACTAAGTCCCAACTTAAGTGAGACCTTAACACACAGCCGATACAACTCTACCCTGCTCTCTCGATCTGACTGGAGTCCCTCCTTCAATGTAAGTCTATGGGGTTTTTTCAGGTGAAAATAGTAAGTGTGATCTGTTAGTAAAGTAACAGCACATCTCTCAATAACACACATGATTTGAGGGATCATTCATGTTTGGAACAGGACCAGAGGTTTGAGCAAATCAGTAAGTTTTATTAGGGAGTATAGTAAGTGTTTTAATGATGTGAACACATGCTAACTCATGATGATTTAAGTATGTAAGTGTATATGTTTTTGTTTTGAGATGTTTGTACCTCTGTCAGCGTTCTCTTAAGTTCTCCCTCACATCTCTCCAGCTCTCGGCTCTTGTTGGTGTATGAGTCCTTAAAGCTGATCATGGTCTCCTCTCTCTCCTTCAGCTGGGCGTTCAGTTCCTTCATCTGACCCCTGAGGGCCACCATCTCACCCACCCGCTGGGTCACCTCATTCTGACTCTCCCTCAACTGCTGCTTGAGCAGAGAAATCTCACCTGCTTTCTGACACAACTGAACAAAATAAAGCACATTCTTAATCAAGTAGGTTTCCGGTTGCTTAACAGCTCCATTAATGATTATTTTAGTACTTTTGAGGAAGAATTATTTGTAAATATGAAATGCATTTCTTATTGCATTTACTGCCCTCTGCAGTCTGTTACCAAATTATTAGATAATTGCAGATTTCAACAGAGCAAATGTAACAAATCAGAAATAAATGCAATACAAATCTTGTAAATGGTGTGTTGACACAGAGCTTTTAGAGGCATGAACGCAATCCAATAATTTATATTTAACTCTATATTAAATAGCAAACAAAAAATGTAATAAAAAATAAAAAAAAAACATTCATTTACTATTTTATAAAAATACACTGATTTCAACTAAATTAATAAGGTGTATATCCCCATTCAGAAATCTCTATTGCCACATATGAACAGATATAGATGCTACAAGAGTCCAAAATGAGTCAAATCCCAGATGCGGGTTTGTTGTCCAACCAAAATCCCAATAATAACCAGAAAAAGTGAAATTTTGCTGCATAATGCGAGACTTTTGATTATAAACAAGCCTGAAATACACCGGGGACACTTATTTTGATTTCAGCTCACAAACACACAAGGGAACACAAAACATGCCCTCTTATAATCATCTACAATGAATTACAATAGAAACATTATAAACGAAACATTGTCATGTGGGCTAATTAATACTGTATGAGCAGTAATTCATCAACAGTAGATCATCAGAAAATGCACGTCAATTGTCATATGACTTTTTATAACATTTCGCATTAATAACCATGAATTAGTCCATAAGCAGTTATGGCGACAGAGTCTTGGCTCTGCTACAATGCTCTATATGTAAATATTTACCAAATTAAGCTTTTCTAGCCTATATGTTCACCGACGGGTTTTGGCCACAGAGGAAAACAAAGAATAAATAATAAATAAAAAAAAAAACAATCAGCATCGATTTTTGACGATATCCGATAGTTCCAAAAAGCAACTATCGGCACCGATTAATCGGTAAAACCGATATATCGGTCCACCTCTAATTTTGAAATATATGTACAAGTATGTGGCTTTTTGTTACAGTGAAAACCATATATGAACATATATTTCATATATGTGTTTTGCATGTATTGCCTAATCCATCCTGAAGAATTATCTGATTATTCGAGCCATTATTAGAGGTGCCCAACCTGAATTTATTTAAGATTTTAAGTAATGTTCAAACCTTTCAATAAATAAAATAAAGTTTGTATTTAATTTTGCATCGATTTTGTATATGTACCAACCCTTGCAGGTTCAAACCTACAACCTTTCAGTTATCAGCCCAGATCTTTCATACCACACAACCCCTAAACCAGTAGTTCTTAACCTAAAGTTGTGTCGCAGGTCTGTTCTGTATTTTCATCAAATTGTTTATGATGTGTCCAGGAGTGTTGATTATTCATGTTACAGACATTACATCAGAAATTAGCATAATTAATTCTGATTCAAAGTAATGTCCAGCATCATCCAATCACTGTCAATCATGTTAAAATAAAATGATACATTATAAATTGTGAATCTATGTACTGATTATCATTGTCACATGTCTGTCAAACATGTTGAGTGATCCAAACATCATCTGCAGCCTGAAACTGAACTTTTGATCAGATTTTAGGAGTGAATGCACTTAACTGCATAGAGAGCTATAGGATGCTCCCTTGCTCCCTATTTAGTGAATGACTTAACCTCCAGTGTGCTGTCTGTCTGCACTGGTCTCAGAACAGTTTGAAATGCACCTTATTTTCATCCTAACTCCATATAAAGCCTCTGAAAGACACATTTTCCAGTTTTTGGATGAACTCATTAATTCTCAGTGTGATAATACACAGACAGTGAATATTGGATATTTAAACTGAAAATGTGCCTATAGTCCACAAATGTGGTCATTGTGTTTAACAGCATGCCGATTCGTGATAAATTGCTCAAATTTTAAAAATGTCATATCGGATGAAACTAGAGACTCTAATCTTTTGACTCAAACAGGTTTCAATGTAAAAACTTAATTACCAGATGTAGTTTAGTTGCCGTTTATCCAAAAGACAAACTCAGCTGTGGTCAGAGCCATGTTGTTTGCTCACAAGTCTCTAACGTCGAAAGTTTAATCCTTTATTTACAGCCCAGAGTCTCCTGAACTGAGATCAGTTGGTTTAAATGAATTTAAATTATGCATAGCCTATAGCGAAGCCGAAATACAACATCCACGCATGTGGACGCGGGGTCGCACGAGGTTATTGTAAAGTGCTACCATCAAACTTATCATGCCATATAATCCTTTTAATAATAAAGAGACTCATTAATTAATGTTTAATAAGTTAATAGACTTACTAACAATGTCGGTACTGTGTTGGATCGCCACATCATGGCCAAAGCAAAACCAGTTTATGAACCTAAATGAATGATGGTTTACATTCTGAACCATTTGTTTCTAAAGTTCAGCTCACAGTGTTGTTTTGAATGACACTGACATTCATAAATGTGAAAGTTTCTCTCGAGCATCACTGTGTTGTAGTGTCTGTGTTTTGCTCCTCTCACCTCCCACTTGGTCTCCTCCAGACGGGGCAGAATATCAGCCTGCTCCTTTCTGTAATCCAGACACTTTCTCTCCAGCTCTTCTCTCTGGGCAAGCAGAGTGCTGATCTCCTCCTGCAGTCGCCCTTTATCCTGCTGCAGACGGACGATGTGTGCCTGTAGAGCTTGTTGTGTGCGCTGAGCCCGACGGGTCACCTGCTGCAGACGCCCAACGTAGTTCTGCCTCAAGTCCTCCATCTCACGCTTCCACACGCGCTGTTTCTCCTCAAACACCTGCACGATGGCCGCCTCGCTCTGGTCCAGGTTACTACGCATGTGCAACACCTGAGGAAGAGAGGTGAACAATGAGCACTGTAGTTTGTTAAAAGGGTCATATGATCATAAAAACTATTTTGGTCAATCAGTTAAAAAATCAGGGTTCCCACTCTTTTTGACTGATGAATTTGTATGACTTGTCCAGATCTTTGTGATCTGGATAACTGTACAGAGACTGAACTCTAAAAGAACAAATTCTAGTCAAAGAAATATATTAGAACTTCTGAAAATTACATTCACTTTTCCATGACTTTTAAAGGTTTAATTCACTTAAATAGAGTTTTCCAGGTCTGAAAAAAATATAATAAACAATCCAGACTGTGGGAGAACTGAAAAACATGTAGTCAAATTAAATGCATGATATGCAAAATAATTAATCAATTTAATCAATTATAATCACATATATCAATATATTTACTGAGAAAAAGCCTCTAAATAATTCAATGTGACAGACGAGTAAAACATTAAATTTACATTATAAAAAGTCAATATATTGTTTGTTTTTGCTTCCCAAAAAGTAATTGAAAAGTATTTTTTATCAACGTAAAGATTTATAATGACTTATATATTTATATGACAGTATAAAGGAAAGTGTATATTTTTAAGTCCTATAACTGGGTGACCATTTCTTTAAAGTTTTTTTTTTTTATCAACTTTTTGTCCTCAGTAGTTCATTTTAAATCATTCTCTGGTGTGAGAAATTAATTTGATAAAATACACATATATGGAGGACAAAACCTGCAAAAATAATACATAAATAAATACACAAATACATATATAAATAGGTAAATAAATCCATATATTTGTGCATAAATAAATATATAAATAATTAAATATGTGAGGATATGTACAAATAATTAAATAAATAAATGCACACATTAATGCAACATAATACAATAATAATGCAAAAATGTATGCATTTTAAAGGAAATGTAAAATTGAAAGTATTTCTATCATAATTCATTTATTTCTGTATGTAGTTCCGTATTTATTTTTCCTTCGTGCAACATGCTAATGAGAGGATGTCAATCGGACATCAGTAGACGGAAAGTGCTTCGCTTGACTATGACCTTAATAAAGACATTACCGAATTTTCACAGTCAGTAAATAAAAGTTTAGCAACTCTGCTATCAACCTTCTCTTCACCATGGTGAACCTGCAAACTCCCTCCAAAAACCATTGCACTTAGTATGGATAGTTTGACGGCTGCTGACATCCTCTCATTATGCATGTTGCGTGAAGGAAAAATAAAAACAGAACAGCATACAGAGATAAATGAATAATTAAAGAAATATAGAAATGTGGAATTAAAAAATCTACTTCAAATGTAGTATTTCCTTTAACAGTTTGCATTTCCCCAACTATTATTTATGTTTTATATTGTATTATTTTTGCATCGATTGGCGCATTTATTTATTTATATTTATTTATTTATTTATCTCCTCACACATTTAATTATTTAATTATTTATATATGCATGAATATGCAGATTTATTCATTTATTTCTTCATTTATTTGTGTATTTATTTATTTATAATTTTTTGCAGATTTGTCCTCCATACAAATATTCCATGTAGTCTCTAAATTAATATGAGCTCATAAAAGATGCACGCATAATAATTATAAAAACATTTCTTATTTTTTTATTTTTTATGGTTTTAGATGGAAATAAAGCAGGTCACACTGCAGGACATGTCAACATTACTAAAGCATTTTATGTCAGCTAGCTGAAAACAAATTCAATTAAAAAATGTAATCAAATGAACTGCATGATATGCTGATTAATTCTTCAGATTAATTACACATAATCAGATATTTCTTATAAAATCCTCAAGCCTCTAAATGAGGATATATCATTGAGTTAAGCATTGAACTGACATTACAAAATTTGGCTCTAGAAGTCAATATATTGTTTGTTTTTGTTTCTCAAAACGACTTTTTTTTTAGTCGACATCCTGATTTGATGTTATAATGTACATGAATGTATAAGCAAAACTGTATATTTTAGTTGCTGTAACTTTTCAACATTTCAATGAAGTATTTCATGACTTTTAATTAACTTTTTGCCTCCTCTAATTTATTTTAAATGGTCCTGTAATGTTGCAAATAATTCTCATAAAAACTCCACACATAAATCATAATTTTTCACTTTGATATTCTTATTTAACTGTATATATTTTTATTTTCTTTGTATATTTCTATACCTTTACACATATACTAACCAGTAATTTAAACCATATATACTTCCCATTCTACTTCTTGTGTATTCTACTCCTTACTTTTCTATTCAACTGGATGCAACACCTTGTTGAAGATAAACATAATTTTGTTGTTCCTGTACAATGACAATAAAGAACTTAACTTGACTTGACAAGGGGCTGTTCAAACCAAACACGTTCTTGCACTAAAAAATAAATAAATAAATAAATAGACGCAGATGTCTTAAAACACGTTTTTAACAATTAACATTTTTAACTTGACAATGCATCTAAAAAAAAAAAAAAAAACACAGAGATGATGCAAAATGGTCAAAGAAGACCATCTAGTGCATGTTTACATATAAAAACAACTGAAAAACAGCATGGACGAACACAAAACACATTTGGTGTGAACAGTCCCTAATAATTATTAAAGGTAAAAAATGATGCAATGATTTTCCCCCCCAATAAAAGGCTTCCATTCCGGATCGTTCCACCCCTGGCCATCTGTAACACTCACCTCCTGTTCCTTCTCCCAGAGTCTGTCCTCCAGGTCTTGGATGATGTCATCAGTGGATGCTGAGGGCTGGACCATTCCACTGTTGTTGGTCAGATGACAGAGTCTCCGATAGGACAAGCAGCTCTTGCCAGAGGAGGACTGGCAACTGTCTGACACACTTAGGCCGTTCTGATACTTCGGTTTGTCCACTTTATCCAGCGCAGCCGCTGTGGTGCCCAGTCTGTTGATGTGACTGGTTGAGGCACTGAGCGGGCCGAGAGCTTGCGGGGGTCCATAACTCAAACCTGGCCCCGCGTAAGTGGGCAAACTGGTCAGAGAGTTCCGTCCCGAGTCAGACATGCCGCCCTGGCCATCAGTCCCACTGGAGGGGTCTCTATCTGGACTGTCCTGCTCACAGAGGGACTGTGGGGCGTCAGAGCCATCTCCACTCCCAGCAGAACGAGCTCCGCTTCCAGACTGACCAACCAGGTTCTGCAAGGAATGAAAGCTCTTGGGCACAACGGGTTTGAAGGCGGAGGGGCGAATCAGCGCAGAAGTGTTCTGAAAGAGAAAATAAAGCTGAGTCTCTATATACTGCATAATTAAACAGTCCTCAAAAATAGATATATACTGATTATAGTATATATCTGATAGTAGATTATACTGATAATGATCTATCTACGTAAAATTTTTGTTTTCATTGGAGGAAAATGCGGTTCTAGTGTGGATGAGAGGTGTAAACATAGCAAAATTAATGGGCTCTATTTTAAGAGCACTAGCGATAAACACAACGCTATGCCACAAGTCATATGCGCAGAGTCAATGGGCATAGCCATGAAGTTTTAGTATTTTCGTGCGTGCATGCGTAAGTCTAGGCACAAGTGGGTTTGGCAAAATTGCACGTGCAAAGCGCTAATGGGCTGGTTCAAGTGCGATTTAATTCTTCTCCAGTTATTCCACCATCTGCATCCTATTATATAGTCCATTCCCTCAAGCACCAGTGATGTAAACAAAGACAGCACATTCATAAGAAGTTGCTAATGTAAATGGACCGTATGCAATGAATTAGAAGAATCGAAATATGGACTTACGTTCTTTTGTGCATTAACTGCGTTCTTTTTAAATCAGACACGCTCCTTTTATACGCATTGGACAATGTGATTCTCATCAGGATTTAGATTTTTACTCTTAAATTATAGAGAATGTAAGTATTATTAATCATTGATCAAGTGACACAAATCATGGTTAGGCCCCATGAAATCAAAATGAAAGTTTTGCTGGTTTTAGTCCATATCGACAGGATTTAAGGTCATCTTTATGCTGGTTTACCTCTAAACGTTGACAAAAGGCTTTCTCAGAAGTTATAAGCATTTAAAATCTGCCATCTCTCTTCTGGCTAAAAAGACGCAGCAACACACAAGACGTCAGATAAAGGTTCAGAAACCTTGTCCAATCAAATGCCTTCTAGAACTAAAACGGACCCTCCCCCTTCATCTGTTCAGCACGCAGGGCTGTAACTGGTGCTGATAATGCCTTCGCAGGGCACTTCGAAGGGAACACACTCCATGCTGTAGGGTTATTCCAAACAGGTTTTCCAGTAAGAATCGCTTAAAAAGTGAGTTCTGACTGACCGTTATCACCTTTCAGCCATCTGAAGCTCTCGCAGTGGAAGGGAAGGGAATAGGCATAGGGATGATCACTTGGGAATGGGACGTGTCAACGTGGGAGCTGGACGCGAGAGAAGTTGCTGGAGTTTATTTATATTTTGTATGCAGCTAAAGGGGTATAGAACACCAGCAAGTGTTCTTTATTACTTATGCTGAGTGTACTGTGAAATAAAGCATAGATATATTATCTTTTACTTGCATGTTTGACATTCATCTTGCAAAACGGCTCCAGCCTCGTCGAAAGCGAAGACCGCGTTGTGCTGTGTGCATTTGTGGGCTGGTTATGAATTAATGCTGTCAGATCATCGTTTCGTTCTAAAAGTCAGTGGAAAAGCTGGCTGGTATTGAGATCGCTTCTCAAGTTTCCCCTGTAAGCGGCTCTGACATTAGCAGCATAGTGGAAAGAGGTGTGTGGATATCTGTAAAATAAAGCCTATTGGCTATTTAAAAAAATGTGATGAGTCTTTTGACATGCCCCGCCCCCACTTCCTGTTTCAGAAGGAAATACATCAAAACACCAGATTGAACCGCGCTTGTCAAAGCACTTCACGGGGCCTTTAACAGTGATTGTATCGGCCTTCCAGGTTAAGCTGTGGATTTTTGCATGTACTTCACTTCTACGGGTCAATTTTGCCTTAAAAATTTAATTCATTTATTGAAACCAAAAAAATTAAACCAAACATATTTCTAAATTCAAATTACTCTTTAAACAAAATGAAAATATAATCAAAATAACAAAGTGGTCAAAAAATCCTATATAAACGTTTCTGAAACATCTTAACGCAATGAGCTATTTCTCAGGAAAATCGCAAATTGCCACTTCATTAACATACAGTAAACCCACAGATAGCACAAACACTCCCACCCACGCCCATTTGCCCTTTGTGATGGCATGAAAATTGCACTTAGGACTAGTGCTCTCACGAAAATTAAATAAGAAGTTGCGCACAGACACTGCGCCTAGCGTGTGTCACAAATATAGAGCCCGGTGTGTTTTGAAAGGAAAAGTGTGGATTGACCTGAGGCTGCACATTCTGCCTAACATCTCCTTTAGTGTTCCTTGAAAGACATATAACATCGCTTAACAACTAGAACTAGTGGATTTTGCCAATATGATAACTAAGGTGGTCGAGTAGGCCGATAACCGATTAATCATCAATAGTTTTTAAAATAATTTTTTTTATAGTGTTCAACTTTTTTCTTAGTCTTTCCATACTACAACGGGCACAGAGAGAGGCTACACGAGTCCAAAATGAACAAAATTCCAGAGTCAGTCTATTGTGCAACTAAATCTCAATAATAGCCAGAAAAAATTAAGGACTTTTAACTATAAACAAGTCCGAAATACAATCACTTATTTCAGGACTCTTATTTTGAAATGATGTAGAATTGGCTTAGTTAGAATTCTCTATATTTAAGTATTTACCAAATTAAGCATTTATAGCCAATATTCACCAGATTGAGGATTTTATACATCACCAGGTAAGGTTTTTTATTATTATTCACAAGAAAGTTAGAGACACGATGTACAGTTGTGCTCAAAAGTTTGCATACCCTGGCAGAAATTGTGAAATTTTGGCATTGATTTTGAAAATATGACTGATCATGCAAAAAAAACAGTCTTTTATTTAAGGATAGTGATCATATGAAGCCATTTATTATCACATAGTTGTTTGGCTCCTTTTTAAAACATAATGATAACAGAAATCACCCAAATGGCCCTGATCAAAAGTTTACATACCCTTGAATGTTTGGCCTTGTTACAGACACACAAGGTGACACACACAGGTTTAAATGGCAATTAAAGGTTAATTTCCCACACCTGTGGCTTTTTAAATTGCAATTAGTGTCTGTGTATAAATAGTCAATGAGTTTGTTAGCACTCACGTGGATGCACTGAGCAGGCTAGATACTGAGACATGGGGAGCAGAAAATTACCGTCAAAAGACCTGCGTAACAAGGTAATGGAACTTTATAAAGATGGAAAAGGATATAAAAAGATATCCAAAGCCTTGAAAATGCCAGTCAGTACTGTTCAATCACTTATTAAGAAGTGGAAAATTCAGGGATCTCTTGATACCAAGCCAAGGTCAGGTAGACCAAGAAAGATTTCAGCCACAACTGCCAGAAGAATTGTTCAGGATACAAAGAAAAACCCACAGGTAACCTCAGGAGAAATACAGGCTGCTCTGGAAAAAGACGGTGTGGTTGTTTCAAGGAGCACAATACGACGATACTTGAACAAAAATGAGCTGCATGGTCGAGTTGCCAGAAAGAAGCCTTTACTGCGCCAATGCCACAAAAAAGCCCCGTTACAATATGCCCGACAACACCTTGACATGCCTCACAGCTTCTGGCACACTGTAATTTGGAGTGACGAGACCAAAACAGAGCTTTATGGTCACAACCATAAGCGCTATGTTTGGAGAGGGGTCAACAAGAATACCATCCCCACTGTGAAGCATGGTGGAGGCTCACTGATGTTTTGGGGGTGTGTGAGCTCTAAAGGCACGGGGAATCTTGTGAAAATTGATGGCAAGATGAATGCAGCATGTTATCAGAAAATACTGGCAGACAATTTGCATTCTTCTGCACGAAAGCTGCGCATGGGACGCTCTTGGACTTTCCAGCATGACAATGACCCTAAGCACAAGGTCAAGTTGACCCTCCAGTGGTTACAGCAGAAAAAGGTGAAGGTTCTGGAGTGGCCATCACAGTCTCCTGACCTTAATATCATCGAGCCACTCTGGGGAGATCTCAAACGTGCGGTTCATGCAAGACGACCAAAGACTTTGCATGACCTGGAGGCATTTTGCCAAGACGAATGGGCAGCTATACCACCTGCAAGAATTTGGGGCCTCATAGACAACTATTACAAAAGACTGCATGCTGTCATTGATGCTAAAGGGGGCAATACACAGTATTAAGAACTAAGGGTATGCAGACTTTTGAACAGGGGTCATTTCATTTTTTTCATTGTTGCCATGTTTTCTTTAAAAATATATTACCAGTTCTCCAAGGGTATGCAAACTTTTGAGCACAATTGTATATGCCGTGGTGTAGTCACATTTTTCTTTGTATGCTCTTGCTTCAATTTAGTACACTTCTTGATTTATCAATCAAAATAACAAAATATGCATTAAAGTGTAAAAATATGAATTAATATTATCAATGACAATATGACAATGATGTAACAAATCCCCACAAGGTGTCAGTGATTATTTTTATTTCACTTCTAGAGGCTGATGTTATATTGTCATAATTAAAAATTATAAACAAGATAAAAAAATCAGCAACTATCGGCATAGATTTTTGCAGATAACAGAGAGTTCTAAAAAGCAACTATCGGCACTGATTAATCGGTAAAACCGATGTATCGGTCTACCTCTATTAATAACATTTGGTATGATTATGGTAGATCTGTCGTGAAAAGTTTATACGTTATCATTAAAAATCTATTTCTGATTTAATAATTAATGAGATCCCTACTGTTAGAATAGAAGTGTAGACAATAATATTAGAGATTAGAAGTGCATATTTTACGGTTTCAGTCAAACCTGCTCGAGTTTCCCAGAGACGGTGAGAATCTTGGGTGGTGTGCGACTGTCTCTCTTTGTATTGTTGCCATCTCTGCCCTTCACTGGTGCCACGACATCACGATTCTTCACCGCACCATGACCCACGATGTTACTGCAGACGTCTAGAGATACCCCTCCTACCACTCTGTGTCCATCCCTGCGGCGTGCGCCGTTACCCTCCAGCCCATTGCAGTTGGTGGGAAGCCGCTCCAGGTGAGAGGAGGTGCTGTTGAGCTGGACTCGATCCGTGGTGAAGCTGCTGCCCCCTCGCTCATCGCTGGAGCCCTCTGAGGTGGATGGGGGTGCATGGAGACGCTCGGCGCTGCAGCTGCGGTCGGCAGGCCCGCGGCGGGAGAGTGGCGGACCACGGGGGAGGGTGGTGCGCGTGCCCACACTCTTCATGGCAAACTCCTGCTCGCCGGCCACCCCGCTGCCAACACTGCCCATCCTGCAGGAACCCGAGCGTCAGTCAAACCAGCAACCATTTGTATGAGCCATTACAGCTGCCGTACCTCCATTCAGATGACTTCAACACTGCAGAGAGAAAGAAAAAACGTTTAATTTCCCGCTGAAAATAAAAACAGATTTAAATCAGCTAAACCTGATCAGCTAAAACACACCCAAAACCCCTCTAAAAGCTAGACCAGCTAATGAGCATAGTCTGGTTCTTATTTTTCAGCAGGGTTAGAAGACGCTTTTATCCAAAGTGACTTATAAATAATCAATATTCTGGGTTCAATACAAGTGAAGTTCAGTCGACAGCATTCGTGGCATAATGTTGATTACCACAGAAATGTATTTCGACTCGTTCCTCCTTTTCTTTAACAAAAGCAAAAATCTGTTACAGTGAGATGAGTCAAAAAAAAAATGTCCATGGTAATCAACATTATGCCACAAATGCTGTTGATTGAGCTTAACTTGTATTGAACCCAGAATATTCCTTAAAAAAGGCAGTCGCAATTCAAACTTATGTGTTCTCATGAAAGTGATTTTGTGTCTCTTTGTCTTGGTTTCGGTTTAGAGCTTAACTGCGGTGACACTGGGTTTTGAGCATGCAAAATTAGTGGACAGGATGTGATGTCACAAACATCTTTGGAGAGCATTCACAGCACTTTGTTGTCTCACACTGCCACTATTTCGGAGATGGTGATGGCTCTCAACGACTACAGCAGCAAGACTGCTGAGTTGGAGAACGAAGTCGCTTCATTAAAGGCCAATTTAACAGCTGCGTCAGATTTAAACACAATGCTTAACTCAGCTGTGGATGACTTGGTGTCCCAATCAAAGCAACAGAACCTACGGATGGTAGGATTTCTGGAGGGGATTGAGGGTAGAAATGCAAGGGAATTCATGATAGATTTTCTTTAAAACTATGGGAGATGCTCTGTCAACCCCCCTGAAATTGATCATGCTCATCGGAGTCTGGTATCCAGGCACCATCAAGACGATAAACAGTGACCGATCATCGTCAGATTTCACCAGTTTTTGGATCACATATCCAAATGGTGATGTGCTGGGCCAAGGAGCACAAAGACATCTCATGTCAAGGTCATATCATAAAGGTCTATGTGGACTTCAGCGCAGGTGTCGTTAAGAAACGTGCAGCCTTCAACAAAGTAAACTCAAGTCTCTATAAGAAGGGAATATGCTTCAGCATGGTTTATGCAGCTCGTCTGCGCATCACTCACAATGGTGAGCATGTTTTTGACTCTCCGGAGGCGGCTGAATGGTACTATCAGGAACATATTCATAATGGATAATGTTTAACTATGCTGCTTTAAGAGTTAAAGTAGGTTTACTCCACCATGCATTTTAAACTCAGTTAGACTTTAACATTTAATCATCTAATTAAAACATGTAATTTTAACATTTAATCTCCCCATCAAGTCTCATGCAAAGCATGCTGGAAAATGTCTGGGAATGCCCAATTATTGTTTTTCACCATGATTTTAACAAAAGTTTACCGTAAAAGTACATGCAATCTCTTGTTAGACATAATATACATTTTTACCATAAATTATTTGGTACTTTTACATCTAAAAACATTTTTTTTTTTTACAATATTTTACTGTAAAATCACATGTATTGTCTTATATGTTATCATTTTTTACTGTATATGTTAAGGTTACTACCTGCTAACCAATTAAAGTTTTTTACAGTAGCATTTTTGCATTCTTTTTCTGTTAAATTACACACATTTTTTACAGTTATAGTAATCCCAACATAAATGGATTCAGTAAACTTGTATACTGAATTTCTACAGTAAGGATTTTTCACCAAATTCAATTTTGTTTGCTTTCATTTTAATGAATTAAACTGAATGAGCAGCAAAAATGTATTTTACTTTGGAGTTTACAGATTCATTTTGACACTTATTTGTTGAGTTTCTTCATTATTATGAATACAGCATAAACTTAATATCTTGTGTTGGAAATGTAGCGACAAATAAAGTACAAAATATTAAGGATTTTTTTTTTTTTTTTTTTTCAATGAGCAATATTTGCTGAAAATGTAAATTTGTTGTGAATAAATGTATTTTTATGGGAATTGAACACTTTTATTAAAAAGTGTTAAATAAATGTTCAATTCTACTGTATTGTCTCTGTAAAAATAAAACAAATTTACAGTGGAATAAATCTTTTTTATAGACATCTCAGGTAAAATTTCATTTTCACATGTGAAAAACATGACATTTACCTTCATTTAAAGAAGAATGCCTGTTTTTGTCAGTAACACATATTTTTAGTTAAGTAACAGGGAAAACGTAAATTTGGTGTAAATAAATGTATTTTAGGGGAATTTCGCACTTTTAATGAAAAATGGGGAATGTTAAATGAAACTGTATTTTCTCTGTAAAAATATATTTATTTGTTTACAGTGTATTGTTAAGCATTAACAAATTATTTTATATCCAATGCAGACTATTTTGGACCCTTAGGGGCGTTATGTTATAGTTGTTGGCTCTCTTTTTCATACATCAGTTGTGCTGGTGAATATTTATGCCCCAAACTAGGATAATCCCAAATGTTTAACTTACCTCTTCTCCTCTATTCCAAATTTGGACTCCCATCATCCTATCTTGTGTGGAGATTTTAATTGTGTTATGGACCCGAAGTTATGGACCCAAATCCCAAAACTCTAGAACAAACAGCTATGGCTAAGGCAGTATCTGCATTCATGGGTCAGATTGTATGTGTTGATCCATGGCGTTTTCTTCACCCGTCAAAAAAGGAATTCTCTTTTTTTTCTAATGTACACCAATCTTATTCGCATATTGATTACTTTCTATTAGATAAAGCTCTCTTGCCTTCAGTTAATTCTTCTGAATATTCAGCTATTGTTATCTCTGATCATGCTCCACACACTCTTAACCTGAATCTCACTTACAGCACAAGCAGGGTTAATCAATGGAGGTTTGATTCAGGATTATTAGCAGATAAACAATTTTGTGAGTATATCAGCACTAACATCAATGTGTTTATTTTTTATTTTATTTTATTTATTTATTTTGTTTTAATCCCCCTTTCTCCCAATTTGGAATGCCCAATTCCCACTACTTAGTAGGTCCTCATGGTGGCGCGGTTACATGCCTCAATCTGGGTGGCGGAGGACAAGTCTCAGTTGCCTCTGCTTCTGAGACCGTCAATCCGTGCATTTTATCACGTGGCTCGTTGTGCATGACACCGTGGAGACTCACAGCATGTGGAGGCTCATGCTACTCTCCACGATCCTCGCACAACTTACCACACGCCCCATTGAGAGCGAGAACCACTAATCGTGACCACGAGGAGGTTACCCCATGTGACTCTTCCCTCCCTAGCAACCAGGCCAATTTGGTTGCTTAGGAGACCTGGCTGGAGTCACTCAGCACACCCTGGATTTGAACTCATGACTCCAGGGGTGATAGACAGCGTCAATACTCACTGAGCTACCCAGGCCCCCAACATCGATGTGTTTATTAAGACCAATAGGTCAACATCTGCTTCTCCTTTTTTGTTATGGGAAACCTTTAAAACAGTGATCCATGGGTATATTTCATACACTGGTTATAAGAACAAGCAAAGGAAACAAAAGCTGCAAGACCTAGTTAAATCGATCACTGAAATTGATGAGCAGCACTCTAATAACCTCACTCCTGAGCTGTGGGCTAGGCTCTTGGCATCCCAGTTAAAGGGACTAGCTGCCTTCCATTTAATTACTCGGGTTTATGACTCATCCCGCACCTTAATCACAAATCCATCAGACATTAATGATGTTGTATCTTCTTTTTACTCTGACCTTTATAAATCAGAATCACCTAAAGATGATTTCATCATGGAACATTTTTTAGATGGCTTAGACATTCCACATATTGATACAGATATAGCAAATGATCTTGATTAACCTCTAGATTTAGATGAGATTGCGAATGGTCTCTAGCACATGCAAGGCGGTAAGGCAGCAGGGCCAGATGGCTTTCCAATTGAATTCTACAAAAGGTTTGCTGAACAGCTGGCACCTTTATTGTTATATATGTACAATGATTCTTTTTTTTCTCCCCAATTTGGAATGCCCAATTCCCGATGCGCTCTAAGTCCTCATGGTAGCGTAGTGACTTGCTTCAATCCGGGTGGCAGAGGACAAATCTCAGTTGCCCTCACGTCTGAGACCATCAATCCGCACATCTTATCACGTGGCTTGTTGAGCGTGTTACCGCGGAGACATAGCGCGTGTGGAGGCTTCACGCCACTCACCACACGCCCCACCAAGAGCGAGAACCACATTATAGTGACCACGAGGAGGTTAACCCAACATGACTCTACCAACCCTAGCAACCGGGCCAATTGGTTGCTTAGGAGACCTGGCTGGAGTCACTCAGCACGCCCTGGATTTGAACTTGCAACTCCAGGTGTGGTAGTCAGCGTCTTTACCTTCTGAGTTACCCAGGCACCCCTGTACAATGATTTTTTAAAGAATGGTTCTCTTCCCCTAACTCTTACTCAGGCCCAGAAGAACCCAGAAGAATGAGGTAGTTGGAGGCCAGTAAGCTTGTTAAATTCAGATGTGAATTTGTTAGCTAAGGTGCTGGCTTACCGTCTGGATCCTTGTCTACCTAAAATAGTCTCTGAAGATCAGACTGGTTTTATCAGGGGACGGCAATTATCATCAAATATTCTGCAACTCTTAAATATTATTCTTTCTCCATCCACCACTCCAGCCGGTAAGATAGTCATTTATTTGCATGCAGAGAGGGCCTTCGACCGGGTTTAGTGGAATTAGGTACTTGTCAAGTGTGTCCTCTGTCACCTTTATTATTCACTTTAGCAATGGAACCGCTCTCCATAGCTCTGAAAAGCTCACAGTTCTTGTTAAGGGAGGGATAGAACATCGTGTTTCGCTCTATGCTGATGACCTCCTGCTCTATATTTCGGATCCTGTTGGTATGGTTCCAGATATTATACATATTCTTAACACCTTTGGAGCTTTTTCAGGATATAAGCTTAATATAAATAAAAGTGAGTGTTTTCCGGTAAATAACGCATCTAAACAAATTCAAGTTGGGGTGTTGGCATTTCGTTTATCTTCCACACAGTTTCATGACTTGGGTGTAAATATTTCACATTCATTTGATTATTATATCAGAATAACTTTACTAAATAGTTAGCTCAAGTTAAATCGGATTTACAGCGCTGGGATCAGTTACCTCTTACACTAATTGGTGGAATTCAGTCAGTTAAAATGAATGTTTTACCTAGGTTTTTGTTTCTCTTTCAGACACTTCCAGTGTTTCTACCCAAATCCTTTTTTAAATTGTTGGATGGGGCTATTTCCACATGCATATGGCAGGGAAGATCTCCCCAAATCTCCAGAGAAATAAAAAAGTTGGGGGTCTAGCTCTGCCTAATTTCATGGTTTATTATTGGGCAGCAAATATTAGCAAGATTCATAGTTGGTATAACTCCCCTGATACAGATTGGTGTAGGGTAGAAGTGCAGCTCTGCTCTCCATCTTCGCTTTCTGTCTTGGTGTGTGCTCCTTTGTCAACTCGCCCCTCAATTACACAACAAATTTGGTTGTACGCACTACTCTCAGTATATAAGCAATTCAACATTTTAAACTTGCTTCTTCTCTTTATGGTCCTATATGTAATAATCATTTGTTTGTGCCCTCAATTTTTTTATTGTGCTTATCATCTGTGGAAAAACAGAGGCCTTTCTTATTTTTCTGATCTGTATACATCAGTGGAGTTTTTGCATCTTTTTCTGACCTTGCTGGAATTTTTTGTGTATATCAGCACTAACATCAATGTGTTTATTTTTTATTTTATTTTATTGATTTATTTTGTTTTAATCCCCCTTTCTCTCAATTTGGAATGCCCAATTCCCACTACTTAGTAGGTCCTCGTGGTGGTGCGGTTACTCACCTTAATCCGGGTGGTGGAGGACAAGTCTCAGTTGCCTCCGCTTCTGAGACCGTCAATCTGTGCATCTTATCACGTGACTCGTTGTGCATGACACCGCAGAGACTCACAGCATGTGGAGGCTCATGCTACTCTCCGCGATCCACGCACAGCTCACCACACGCCCCATTGAGAGCGAGAACCACTAATCATGACCACGAGGAGGTTACCCCATGTGACTCTACCCTCCCTAGCAACTGGGCCAATTTGGTTGCTTAGGAGACCTGGCTGGAGTCACTCAGCACACCCTGGATTCGAACTCGCAACTCCAGGGGTGATAGTCAGCATTAATACTCACTGAGCTACCCAGACCCCCCTTGCTGGAAAATGTAATATACCCCAGTCTAATTTGTTTCGCTATTTTCAAGTGCGTAATTTCACTCGTTCTCATTGTCCTTCTTTTTCCAGATTTGTCTGAACCCTCTCTATGTGAAACATGTCTAATTCAGAAACTTGGCTCTGTATCCATTTTATACCATTTAATTCTTTCTTACATACTGCCGTCTACCTCTCTGTTTAAACATCAACGGGAAATGGAACTCAGACGTGGTTTGGATCAGGATTGGTGGGAGAATGCTGCTGGCAGGTTAATTCTTCATCATCTTGTGCCAGACTGAGTCTGATTCAATTTAAGGTACTCCATAGAATTCATTTTACAAAGGTTAAATTAAGTAAGCTATTTCCAGGCACAGATGATACTTGTAATAGGTGCTCTCTAGCTCCTGCTGATCACACTCAAATGTTTTTTTCCTGTCTAAATCTGGTCTTCTTTCTTTGACATGTTTTCAAGCATTTTCAACATTCCCACTGAACCATGCCCCTTGATTGCCATCTTTGGTGTCCCTGCTGTACTGGATGAGCATTATAAGAAGTCTGCTAATGCTCTTGCCTTCGCTTCACTGATAGCTCGTAGACTCATTTTATTGCATTGGAAGTCTCCCATTTACTCATGATTAGAAGATTTGATGTCTTTTTTATACAGAGAGAAAATTTACACTAAGTTTACACTAAGAGGCTCTACTGCCAAATTTGATAAAAATTGGGATCCATTACTTAATTTTGTTCAGAATACTTCATTTGTCTTTAATGCCTTGTGATTTTTATTTATTAGCTTATGGATGTAGCTTGACACTCATTTCTTTAAATATATATTTATGGGAGTGTGTGTGTGTGTGTGTGTGTGTGTGTGTGTGTGTGTGTGTATATATATATATATATATATATATATATATATATATATATTGTATATTTCTATTCTCCTCCACTGGATGATGGTGGGTTGTGTGGGTGGTTTGTTGGGAGGGGGCCTACTGAGGGATGAGACTGTTCATGTTTGTGTCCACCCTTAGTGTGTTAAAAAAAGAAAAAGAAAAGAAAAAAAAAAAACAATAAAACATGCAGCTTTGAAATATGTATTCATTGTGTCGTCATACGAATTTGCAGGTAAGTGTTCACCAAACTTGACTTTTGTATGCAGTGGAACACTTAATTTCTTTACATAAGCTGCCTTTCCGTTCTCCCACGTTCTGATGCGTTTGAATGGAAGTGAATGAAGCGCAAACTGTAGTTTGAGTGCAGCTTTATCATTATACACCATTCTTATCAACCTATTGTTTTCTTCTTTTACAGGTAGGTTATTGTTTGGGTTTGTAGTGGGGATAGAATAATAGAATATTCTGGGTTGAGTACAAGTTAAGATCAATCGACAGCATTTGTGGCACAATCTTGATTACCACAAAAAATTATTTTGACTCGTCCCTCCTTTTCTTTAAGAAAAGCACAAATCTGTGTTCCAGTGAGACACTTACAATGGAAGTCAATGGGATCAATTTTTAGAGGGTTTAGCTCTTTAAGCTCTGAAGGCGTTTTTAAAGATTTCCTGTTTCAGTGGCATACACAAAATTAAAGGCTTATAACTTAACAAAACAAAACAAAACAAAAAATAAACAAGGAGTGTCAAGTGTTTGGTATCACTGTAAAGAAACATTTTCAAATTTGTTAATGACATAAAATATTAAAAATTCTGGGACTCTCAGCCTAAGAAACTGCTGAAAAATCAAAAAACAAATTGAGTCAAAAATTATTATTTTTTTCTAATTGTTCTGATTTGACATTATATATCTGTATATCTCTAAAAAAATGTGGCTCCAAAAAACTGCATCTATGCATCTGATTATCTTGTGTGTGGGCTCGTTTGAAAGATAATCATCTCCTCTAAGTAATGCTATGTGATATTTTATGTTCTGATTAATTTTTTTTTTTTTTTTTATTAACAATTTTATTGATTCCAAAAATAAAACATACAAACACAACATAAAAAATGGAATCAACTGTTAACATTATCACCCCCTCACCCCACCCCCCAAACATGCAGTACTGTGGTCACCAACAATTAAATCATCAAAATAAAATAAATACAAAAAGTACATAAAAAACAAGACATACATTCAAACAAAATAAATAAAACACATACCCAACTAAACTACAAATCCCTCTCCACAGCCATTCCCTGAGAACCATCCAAAAAAGCCAAATACACCCCCCCCCCCCCCCCACCCCACCACCCCACACACACTTCTTGACAAACAAATCCCATTGCCCCAGCTGACTTCCATCCCCTGAGGATGATTTTTTTTTTACCAATCATGACTCCGGTTTGGACCCAACTTTTTAAATAACTGTCCCCAATGTCCAGAGTCATCCCATCACCCAGGATACAGAGTCTAGGGCTAAATGAAAGTTCAGTGTTCAACACATCACTCATAAAGTTCTGAACCCTCAACCAAAATTCTTGGATCTTTACACATCCCCAAAATACATATTGTGTCCCCATCTTCTGTTTGGCACTGCCAGCAGGTGGGTGTGTATTTACGACCCAACCTATACAATCTAGAGGGGGTCCAGTAGAACCGATGCAAAATCTTAAATTGCATTAGACGGACCCTTGCATCTCTAGATGCAGACTTGATGCTTTTTAGAATACTGGCCCACACTCCCTCCTCCAAAACCAAGTTTAAATCTTTCTCCCATAATCTTTTGAGAGAAGATGAAACTCCATCCCCCAGACTCTGAATCAACAGGGAGTAATACATTGATGCTTCATGACCTTTCCCAAAAGCAGTAATCACCATTTCCAGAGTATCTGCCACTTTAGGGGGGTGTACACTACTCCCAAAAATAGTACATAGCAAGTGGCGCAGCTGTAAATACCTAAAGAACTGGGATCTAGGAATCTTAAAATGTTGAACCAAATTATCAAAAGATCTCAGTACTCCACTATCATATAGGTCACCAAGTGTAGTAACCCCCCTCCCAATCAGGGAAACTGGATGGTAACTCTTACACTCGCTTGGATCTTTGTCCTTTTTAAGAATCAGACTGATCCGGGCTTGTGTCATGGTTGGGGGAAGATTTCCATTCTTTATAAAATTCTAACAAAAGTGGAGCCAGTTCTGTAGCATAAGATCTAAAAAATTCAGCGGCAAAGCTGTCTGGCCCGGGAGCCTTGCCTGTAGGTAAGGACTTAATTACCTCATCAAGCTCCTCCAAGGTTATCTCAGAATCAAGAGAGTTTTTTTGCTCAGTCGTCAATTTTGGGAGAACTAATGGATAAGTAAACGAAGACGTGGAACTGTAAAGATCAATATAGAATTCTTTAAAAGCATTATTAATATCAATGGCTGAGGTAAAAATTTCACCACCAGCAGATTTCAGTGAAGGAATGGTAGACAAAGACTCTCTCTGCTTTATATATCTAACCAAAAGTTTTCCTGCTTTGTCACCCGACTCAAAGTATGACTGCCCTGAATAACCAAAACTCCACTTTCCGTGACAAAATAGTATTATATCTATATTTCAGTTGGGTCAATTCTCTGAGGCCATCAGACGACATTCGGCGCTTCAGCTCTGCTTCGGCACTTTTAATAGTCCCTTCCAACTCCATGAGTTCTCGTGCTTTAGATTTTTTGATGAATGAGGCATACTATATGATCCAACCCCTAAGAACAGCCTTAAGCGCCTCCCAAGCCACGCCCACAGAGGATACTGAGGACCAGTTGGTCTCCATATAAACATTGATTTCAGTCTTTAACATTTGTTGGAAATCAGGATTTTGTAAAAGGGATACGTTAAAGCGGCAACTATATGATTTCTTTTTCTCTGTATGTGGCAACACCTCTAAACTCACCAGGGCGTGATCTGAGACTAAAATGTTTCCAATTGAGCAATCAACAACAGATGGAATGAGGGATTTATATATATATATATAAAAATCTATTCTAGAATAAATCTTATGAACTGATGAAAAAAATTTATAATCCCTACCAGATGGGTTCAAAAGTTGCCAGATATTTTACACATCCTGTGAAGCGTCAATGTTGCTATAGGGGGTTTACACACTTTTGCTTCACTATGATCAAGGATTGAGTCCATCAAAAGATTAAAGTCTCCTACCAATATTATATCATGAGGGGTGCCAACGGTTTGCAACATCCCTTCAAGATCTACAAAAAGCCATGATCATCAGCATTAGGTGCGTAAATATTAGCCAAAATCAACCTTTGCCCTTGAATGTATGCTAAAATAATAATGACTATTCCTAATTTATCTTTAATCTGTTTGAGAAATTTGAGTTGTAGATGTTTATTTATCAATATAATGACTCCCCTGCTCTTACTTGAGCCAGCACTAAAGAAAACATGTCCACCCCATATCTTCCCAAATTTTTCAGCTTCCTGCAGGGAAAGATGCGTTTCTTGAAGAAACACTATATCACATTTCTTACACTTAAGAAAAGAAATAACCTTCCATCTTTTTATGGGGTGCCCCAACCCATTCACATTCCATGTGGACAGAGATAACCCATTCACATTAACATCTGACGTTTGATATAATAGAAAAAAAAAATAATTGTGTGTCAAAAGCAAGATTATACAGACCACATTTCCCATTAATGCAACAATCAAACCCCGAACTTCCCCTCGAAGAAAACAAACAGAAAAAAGAAAAATGTGCGCATAAACCCCGCGCACGACAGCGCCAACTGGCGTCAATCCCTCTAAACTCCTCTAAAGAGTCCATGTACGCATGCGAGAACCCCCGCGACAACTTTGCCCAAGTCCGGTGCTTCTGCACAGGTTTTCTGAGGCAAAATTATATAACAGAAAATACACTGTAAAACAAACTCCAGCCAATAGGCAGAATAAACACAAAGAATGTGTAGATTAATTCTTGTCTTGAAGGTGTGTTCCTCCACAAAACAAACTCTAGCTGATATAAAGCCGTTCAGTTTTCTCAGACAGACAGACAATTGTTCAGTGAGCTGGCTGTTATGAGTGCAGCAGATGACATAATCATTCTAATGTCCCTTAAAAATACTCCACAAAAACAAACTCCTGCCAACAGGAGGTGTAAGCACAAAAAACGATCAGATTAATTCACAGCTGTCCCGAAGGAGTATTATTCCACAAAACAAATTCCAGCCACTAGGCGGAGCCAGCACATAAAGAAACAAAACAGGCATAAATATGTAATTGGATGTACTGAATCTCACCGGTTATAACTTGAAAATAAACCAGCAAAGTGCGCAGAGCTAGCCGCTCACACGTCTGCTCCTCGCATGGCGTCACGTGACCCCCTGATTAATTTTCTTGAAGTTATAAGTGAAAATGTGGCATATAAGCGACACCATCATAATTGTCAGCTGTTACTCACTATATTTTTATCTGTGAGTAAAACAAATAGGCTGGTTGTATTTTACTCTTCGAGATCTTTCCAACAACATATGACACATGACTATTTGATCAGTTTGATGTTTTTACCGATTGCAAAAATATGTAATGTTTCTTTTTTTTTTTCTTCTAAATTATTAAAACGGAACACTTCTGATTTGTCTGCAAATTTCAAAGCACTTGTTCAGTCAAACATATTGTGTTGACATATTATTTATGTCTTGTGTCTATACTTTTGAAACAGTGAGTATTTTAACGTTTACGGATTGTCCCCGTTGACTTCCATTGTAGGTGTCACTCTACACAAGCATCAATGTCTTCGGGCAGCAACTGGAAGCCTTCTTGATCCATAATGAAGATTCAGGCTTATGTTTGACACAAATATATACAGTTTATATATTAATTTAAACATCCCTGTTGATGCCATGAAAGACATAGATGCTGTTTCATAATGTCCAACACACTCACTCAATAATCAGCAGAGTCTGCCACAGGTGTGTGTGTGTGTGTGTGTGTGTGTGTGTATGTGTGTGTGTTTGTGTGTGTGTGTGTGTGTGTGAGAGAGAGAGAGAGAGAGAGAGAGAGAGATCTGAACAAACTTTTATGGGGTCTAAAATATCTCATACCACCCTAAAGACCTTCAACTGCTAAACAACAACTGTTCTAGATGCACAACATACCCAGTAATACCCAATAATCTCATCTGACCAATCTGACTAATCAATACCACCTCACTGAAACCTCACAGCTTCAGGAGATATAATGAAGAAAATGAGACCATCTCTTTCTCATTTAGAAATAAACAGGACACACAGAACGTGTGTCACTGAGCCTGTGTGTATGTGTGTGTGTGTGTGTGTGTCTACACAAAAGGTTACTCAACACACAACCTCATCGCCTTGCATGTGCTCTGTTGTTATCAAAGAGCTGAATATGAATCCTCAGCACCTTCTGAGACCCTTTGAGCAGATGAAAACATGCCATCTTAATACAGTCCTCACATCTGCTCACACACACTCTCCATTTTTTGCTCACTGACAACAATCAGAAGCAGAGCTGCTCTCCAAACATCCACAAACATCACACAAACAAAGACGCACCTTGAAGATGGGCTGATGTTCTCCATCCTTCTCACTGTCATTGCGTAATGCTCACTGGCTTTATCTGAGAGAGAATGAGAGAATGGAGGCGCATCCTGACACTGCTTTACTTCCAGTCGAGTGAGTCGCAGTGATAGTCGAGCTACAATGAATCACAACCCCATTACCTCCCAATGTCTCTCTCTCTCTCTCTCTCTCTCTCTCTCTCTCTCTCTCTCTCTCTCTCTTCGCGCGCGGCGCTATTCTCCATCTATTCCTCTACAATCAGTCATCAAATATAGAAAGCTATCGCTGCGTCTCATCGACATCACACGCGAAAATCAGCCTGTGCGTGCGTGCTCGCGTACTCACTGTTTCAGCACCGCGGACAGCGCCCGCGTCACACACACATCAGCCGGTTCCGTCGCGTCCTCAGCGGGTCCATATAAACCGAACGGTGTGTATGTTGAGTGGACCTGGTGTCGGGTGATGACAGTCAGCTGAGCCACACACCCACCTCCGCCCCGCCCCTCTGCCGCACGCCAGAAACGCCCCCCGCGAAACCCCGACAGCACCGCGCATGCTCGTAGTATAGGCCGCACGTAAGTGGCGATGATACTACGCGCATGCGCACTTCATGATCCATGATCATGATAAGAGTAATGGACTGATAACACAAGCCATAGAATGAATAAAAGGTGTCAAACTGAACCAGAAGGGGGTGATTTTTCTGACATTTTAT
This sequence comes from Myxocyprinus asiaticus, assembly GCF_019703515.2. Taxonomy (NCBI): domain Eukaryota; kingdom Metazoa; phylum Chordata; class Actinopteri; order Cypriniformes; family Catostomidae; genus Myxocyprinus; species Myxocyprinus asiaticus. The sequence goes on along the minus strand of NC_059367.1, from coordinate 1,209,881 downwards.
TAATAGGAACATTTATGTCTTTGCCAATGTCATTTGCTAATGTTTGTTCTTGGTCATCCCTAACCCAAGGAGGTTTTACTGGTGCCCAAACCAGTGACATCACGGGGCTTGAGGGGTTTTAAAGGGATAGTTCACCCAAAAATGAAAATACTCTCATCATTTACTCACCCTCATGCCATCCCAGATGTGTATGACTTTCTTTCTTTCTTCTGCATAACACAAATGAAGATTTTTAGAAGAATATTTCAGCTCTGTAGGCCCATACAATGCAAGTGAATGGTGACCAGAACTTTGAAGCTCCAAAAAGCACATAAGGGCAGCATAAAAGTAATCCATAAGACTCCAGTGGTTTAATCCATGTCTTCAAAAGTGATATGATAGGTGTGGGTGAGAAACAGATCAATATTTAAGTACTTATTTTACTATAAATTCTCCTAATTAACTACAAGGTTTTGAGACTTAAGTCAAATATTGGGGCATGTTGTTAAAAAAGGTTGACATGCTTACAAAGATTTTAGTCTATAAAAAAAGTGACCTTTAAAAATGACCCCGCCTTAAGGAATATTCACATGTGTAAAAAAGTGTGACAACTAACCCCAGTCTCCCCTATATCATTATTTAATTATTAGAAGAACACATTTAACCCTTATGTTATGGTCATTTTGACACGGACAACTTTTTTCTTTTTTTTCTTAGGATTTATTTATTTATTTTACTTAATCCAATTGGAATAAAATTCCTTGACTTTGTTCACATGTTGTATCTTTAAACACACGAGAAAATGTGACCATTTCTTTAAATTTTTATTTATTTTTTTATTTCACTTTGTAACACTTGTTGTGTTCAACCAGCCATTGGAAATGAATGGATTAGACTACAAAATACAGAAATATGAAGTGTTCAGGAGCATCACAATCCTTTAGATGAGCACATACTGTTTGCGGATGTGTGTTTGCACGCACAAAGTCTTCAGACACGTCACACACACACTCACACACATACACATACACACACACACACACACACACACACACACACACACACACACACACACACACACACACACACACACACACACACACATGTTGGTTTTGCTGTACTTGTGAGGAGCCTCAATAGACATAATGATTTTTATACTGTACAAACTATAGATTCTATCCCCTAACCCTAACCCTACCCCTAAACCTAACCCTCACAAAAAACTTTCTGCATTTTTACATTTTCAATAAAACATCGTTTAGTATGTTTAAGTGATCTGAATTATGGGGACACTAGAAATGTCCGCATAAACCACATTTATAGCATAATACCCTTGTAATTACCAGTTTATTACCTAAAAAAAAGTCCTCGTAAACCACTTAAACCTGCCCACTCATACACACACACACTCTCTCTCACACACACACACACACACACACACACACACACACACACACACACACACACACACAGACACACACACTCACACTCACACTCACACACACTCACTTAAACACACACACACACATACACACACACACACACACACACACACACACACACACACACACATCACACACATACACACACACACACACTCACACACATACACATACACACACACACACACACACACACACACACACACACACACACACACACACACACTCACACACATACACATACACACACACACACACACACTCACACACATACACATACACATACACACACACACACACACACACACACACACACTCACTCACACACAGACACACACACACACATACACACACACACACACACACTCTCACACACACACACACACACACATTCACACACACTAATGCATTATCTTGTGATAATATATATACAATATTAGAGATTTATAAACAATGTTAGTGGGCTGGTCAAACACAACACAAGGGTTTAAATAGGGCACTAAGAGAGAATGAACGAATGGAGGCGCATCCTGACACTGCGTTACTTCCAGTCGAGTGAGTTGCAGTGATAGTCGAGCTACAATGAATCACAACCCCATTACTCTGTGTTTGATTCAGTTTGTTCACAATGCTGAAGTCAATACATATTTTTTTACATAAAGAAATTTCTCATCTGCATCTTCCTCTTTATTTTCACAGGTACCAGGATCAGACATTTTAGAGCAAAAATGCCACCAAAAATGTAAAATGTGTGGGCAAAAAAATTGTCCTGTTTTTTAAAAAAAATCAGAAATAATTCTTAATCATTTATTATAGTCCTAGTTTTACATACTATAGCATAAAGTTGATGTTGATTTAATTTTTAGGGTAAGAGGTCATACATTCTCAGATTGAGAATTTGTATTAATTAATCTGGATAAGACACAGTTTGTTTTAAATGGTTAGAAAAAAATAAATTAAAAAAATGTCCCCAAAAAGTAAAAAAAAAAAAAAACACCACTAGAGGTCCTCAGCTCCATTCACACAGATTTCAGAATCACGTTTGACCAACAATAGTCAAAGACCAAGTACAGTATTATATTTATTTATTCAAACTATAAAAACAGTACATGTATTGCTGAAATGTGCATATTTTAATGTAGACCCAAATCAGATTTATTAAAACATAAAATAACAATTATAGAAATAGCTGCTTATATATGTACAAAACATTGACATGTGTAAGTTTGTTCTAGAGTTCATAGAAGTCTACATGGGCCCCTGACGGGTAATCATTATCCAGCAGGAGTTTCATGAGTTTGGCCCCGGACTCCTCGCAGGACAGCAGCTGTCCCTCAGAGAACATGGCGGAGAAACAGCGAGCTTGAACCTGCATGTCTGTGTCCAGAGGACCTGTGTGTCACATAAACACAATTACTGCATCACTCAAGGGTTAAAAACCATCAAACATACTTTTAATAGCATAAACATTCTTATTAACAATCCACAGAAGAAAGTCATACAGGTGGAACGACACAGGGGTAAAAAATTGTGACAGAATTGTAATTTTTTAAACTATCCCTTTAAAACCCCTTAAACTATGTTGGACCCGCCGGGGGGCGCTATATTATGAAAAATGTTTATGCTTAAAACGTTAAAGTCTCCGTATACATAAGTCAGGCATATGAGGTATCATTTAAAATCTTAGTATCTGAACTTTTCAGAGATTTCCATCACTTCTGCATTTATGTTACTTAAAATAACAAAATACGGCCTCAAATCATTCGCGATGAAAATTAGCGCCCCCTAGAGGTCATGCAGTAGAAATATTTATATGAAATAAAAGTCCTTCATATAGCACATAGACAAGTCATATATCAAATGAAAGCTCTCATTCTCAGGAATGTGTATTTTGTTGCATTAATACCACAGTTCGAAAGATTTTCAAAAGAATCACAAAGTGAAATATGATTTCTGTAAATCATCAATTACAAACTGTTGCTGTAAGCACCCAAAAATGAGCCATTGTTTACTTGTCTGTGAGCTTGCTTGTGTGAATAATCTGTTATATCTTAGATTTCCAGAACAAAATATGCCATCCAGTAGGAAAAGCATGCAAAACAAATCATCAAAAAAAATATGTTTTTGACTATTGATCATAAAATGTATATCATCGCAAAGGGGAGGATCTCATCTTTTTAATGACACCTAGATTGAGCTTCAAGTCCACTCAGAGGCTGCAATATTCAATAAAACAACACGGATGGTGCTTGAACTGAAAATTAGACTGAATGTCTATGGATGAGCACATCTGTGAGGGATAAAATGAGTTAGAGCGCCACCTACATTTCAGATCTGTATATTGTGATGGAATGTGATAGAGAGAAAAAAAAATTTCTGGTGCTTTCTGCCATCTAGTGGAATAAAATGAGACTTTTCAAAGTGAGATAGAGTGAACAGGTAGTGTTAGGACAACAAAAAATGACTTTAATTTTTTTATTATTATTATTATTTCTGTTTATCATAATATTATAAACACATACAATATTATTTATGAATAATTGGAGTCTTTTTTTTTTTAATTGGAGGGTTCTCTGAAAAATTAGACAATTTTTTTGCAATTAGTCCACAGTATGTGTGAATGGTGAGCTTTTAAATTTGAGTGTGAAAAATTGTGGGCAGCAGCCCAAAAATGCCCAATTGAAGTATTAGGTTAAAATGTCAGTTTTCTAATCTTATTATTCTTGACTATAAGCATATTTCAAATGTCCTCCATGAAAAATGTTACATTATTTGTGTATGGGGTCTCAAATGATCCAAGAAATAAAAGATAAATAAATGCAAAGAATTTTCACATGATAAGATTATCTGATTGGTGTAGCAACACTTCTGCCAACTGTCCATTTGGGTTTCTTTTAACCTCAAACATAAACGACGTAACTAGAACTGATCCCAGTGACATTTTGGAAAAGTCCCACTTTGTCATCTTCAATAATATCTGTCAGATTGGTTTTGATAAGGACATAGCAACATATTTAAAGAATTTGAAGGGAAAATAAGAGGTTATTTCTGACATGATTGTTTTTGTTTTTACATGTTCACATTAAAATTGGCCGTTCTCTTTGGAACTTTCAAAACCCTATAAGTTTGAACCCAGTTCCTGCAAGAACTAAACTAGGCATTATGCAATAAGTTTCCAGCATCATGCAATTTTGTCTGTCCAATGATAACATGCTACAGTCACAGCCAATCAGAACATGTTTGATGTTTAACTTGTGGACACAAACACACTTACCAGGTGCATAACTGAGCACTCTGACATCAGGTTCCTCCTCGGCTAACACACGAAACATCATGTCACGGGCCGCTTTACCGGTGCAGTACAGAACCCATGAGGGAAAGGCCTTGAGCGCGCACAGAGAGCTGATATTCACCACTGTACGCTGAAGACCCAGATGACGAGGAAACGCTTGCAGAACACCAGCCGTTAGACTGAGCACTGCGCTGACATTCAGGGACAGGTAACGGTTGACCTCCCTGGGGTCAGTGAAGGTCAGAGCCAATCGAGACACGTCACCCAGAGAGCCTGAGAAAAACAAGACAGAAAAGACACGTATTGTCACATATTAATTTTATGTTGAAAGAGAAAGAACTTTGTCACAACAATCTACACTCTTTCCATAAAGAACATTCCCAATGCACAAAAGGTTCTTTAGACTATAAAAAGTTTGTCAAAAAACATTTATTTTAAGAACGCTTCAGTTTTCTATACCAAACCCCTTTTTGGAACCAATTACTTTTAAGAGTGTATGATAAATATAAAGATACCTTCAGGTACTAAAAAAAAAAAAAAAAAAAATTAGATTACATTAAAAATAAATAAGTATTTTGTCTTGTTTTCCAGTAAAAATAAATAAATAAATAATAATAATAATAATAATAATAATATATATATATATATATATATATATATATATATATATATATATATATATATATAAAAGTATCTAAATAAATAAAAAAGTGGTGAAAAAAAATATTTAATTGAGAAGCAAAATTACATATTTTTGAAGAATTGATTTGAGAGAGTATGCTTTGAATTAAGTTTTTCAGATTTTTGTGAGGTTTATGCATAAAATATGAAAAAAATGCCAGTGGAGTAAGTAAAATAAATTTACTTTAAGATATATTCACTAAAAACAATTTAGCTTCTTAAAATAATAGTTCAACCAAAAACTCTCTTCAGCATCCAAAAGCTCCAAAAAGCAGAAGGACTTAAACTCTCTTTACCACCCCCCCCCACCCCCCTGACGGAATTTCGGTGCCACCCCAAACTGATTACGGTATCCTGCCCGGTCCTCATGCTATCCCAGATGTTCTTCTGCTTTTAGAAGAATATTTCAGCTCTTTAGATCCAATGCAAGCCAACAGTGTCCAAAAGCTCCAAAAAGCAGAAGTACTTAAATATTGACCTCTTTCTCACCCACACCTATCATATCACTTCTGAAGACATGGATTAAACCACTGGAGTTTTATGGATTACTTTTATGCTGCCTTTATGTGCTTTTTGGAGCTTCAAAGCTTTGGACACCATTTACTTGCATTGTATGGACCTACAGAGCTGAAATATTCTTCTAAAAATCTTTTAAATGATTGTTATTGTTTTTACACATACACTTTAAAATTGGCTGTTCTCTTTGGAACTTACTAAACCCTATAAGTTTGAGCCCAGTTCCTGCAAGAACTAATCTAGGCATTATGCAATAAGTTTCCAGTATCATGTAGTATTGTCTTTCAACAGTTAACACGATAATGCTGTGCAACGCCTCACAGTCACAGCCAATCAGAACATGTAAGGACTAATATACTGGGATTAAAAATATATTGAAGTTCCTTAATTTCACACAATATGAAGTTTTTGTTCAGCAGAACAAAGAAAGTCAAACACATCTGGGGTGGCATGAGGGTGAGTAAATGATGAGAGAATTTTCATTTTTCAGTGAACTGTTCCTTTAAAGGATTAGTTTACCCTAAAATTGCATAATGCCTGTGTTGTTATAATCCTAAATGACTTTCTTTCTTTCTTTGAACACAAAGGGAGAAATTGTGAAGAAATGTTGTGCTCAGTGATGTCATACAATGGCAGTTTATGGTGACCACCTCTTCAAGCTTCAAAAGAACACAAAAGTATAATTCAGAAGTCTAATAAATTATTCATGAGACTCATGATTGTTATGAAAGTATACGATAAGATTTGATGAGAAACAAACTGAATTGTAATGTATTATTTAGTGAAAATGTTCACTGACCGTTGACCTCCTGTGTGCGTTCATGATAAGACACGAGAGCAACAGTTCACACAGCCCCCTCACGACATTTGGGCGTTCAAGTGAAAACTCGTTTTGTTTATCTAAAAACAGTGATAGTGACAACAGAACACAACACAGCTGCACACAAAAAAGAGAACAGAACTCACTAAACATGTCTGAAGAGTTTCTAATACAAGAACCGATGCATTTCTATGCCCAGCCTTATTTTTTTGAGTTTTTTCACAGCGGATGGAGATACCCGCATCCAGCGCAATGCAGAAATTAGAAAACAAGCGATCGATTGCAGGGTGCGTATTATGGGGGGGGGGTATAATCAAGGCTTGACACCCCCCGAATGATGTCAAAACAAGATGTAAAACTGTACATTTCTATAGCTCCGCTAGATTTTAAATTGTAATCTGGGCCACCCATAAAACGGGCCATACTACTGACATTGCCTGAGCGTTCAAGTGAATGCGCGAACCCCCCCCCCCCCCCCACTATTGATCACTTGTTTTCTAATTTCTGCATTGCGCTGGACACGGGTATCTCCATCACCCTGACATCCCTGATGGTCTTTGTGTAATTCGCACACTGATTGATAGAATGTACCGTCGCTCGTCACTGCTAATAAATAATTTATTAGACTTCTGAATTATACTTTTGTGTTCTTTTGAAGCTTGAAGAGGTGGTCACCATAAACTGCCATTGTATGACATCACTGAGCACAACATTTATTCACAATTTCTCCCTTTGTGTTCAGAAAAAGAAAGAAACTCATATAGGATTGTAACAACACATGGGTGAGTAAACAATGACTGAATTTACATTTTTGGGTGAACTATCAATACAAAAATACATTATTATTTTAGTGCATAGAATAGCTAATAGCTGAATAAAAAAGCCTTTCTACACCTGCATTATTGATGAGCAGTAAGTGATCCATCTCAGACGGGGATGTCTCTTTAGCTGCCTGAACTGTTTTCTCTACACCTTCCATCTTCTCCAAATCTGCTTGCACACACCGGACAATCAGCTTCTTCTGTCTGTCATCCAGGGCTTTAATGCTCTCCTTCACTTCATTGAGCCGTTCTGCGGTTCTGGCCACCAGCAGCAGTATGGACCGGGGCTTCAGCAGACAGCTCAACTGTAACGCCAGTGTCCGTCCATAACCTTTCGAAGCCCCTGTGATGATGCACAAAGCTCTGCCCAGATCTCTGGGTTCCCGAGAGATTAAATCTTCCATTTTAAGAAAACTGCTGAAAAATCTTTAGTGAAGCTGCTTGATGGTCGATGAATCTCAGTAAGTTGTGGGGCTTTATGTAGTGACTGACTGCGAGACTAAAGTGGAGCCGATCCATCTTCACACTCACTCTCAGTAACACAAAAGTTCATTCATAAGAGAGAATTAATGGCATGGAACATGCAACTAGAAAATGAAAGAACTAGATTTTTGCCATTTGTTGTGTGGCTTTGTTATTGGAACAGCAACACAAAAATAACTTTTTATTTAGAGTATTCTAACCAGCATGGGTAATACATTTAACTTATCGGTTTTAAGGAGGGTGTTTAGTTTATTTACTGTGCTCACTTTGCATGTCACTTCGTCACGTGACATCGAGGAGATGTTATCAGTGCTGGGAAGTAATAGATTACATGTAATCTGGATTACGTAATCATATTTTGAAAAACAAGCACTTGTAATTGGATTGAATGGATTGGATTTCTTTTTTTTTTCTTCTTTTTTTTTCAGAAATTCACTTGCAAATCTTGGAGTCGCGTGTTGTGTGTTTTGGACTTATTTTCAGTATTCAGTCGTGTTTTTTGGCTTGCTGGGGCTTATTTTCGTTTGGAGCAATATAACCCACCACTACTAGCAACTGTCAAATATCCCCACCTACTGTTCAAGCCACACTCTATATCAGGCGTATCAATCATACGGCAAATGAAAGAGTCCAAACCTGGTCCAAACTGACATATTCGTGCTTCACACTGAGAGTGAAACTGTCATAAGGCAACCCACAATGACAAAAACATGATACATGAAAAAAAATAACCTCCTGAGACCCCGTGTCCACATGTGTGGACATTACGTTTTGGCTTCTTATATGCAACGCGTCATTTAATTTCATTTAAACCGACTGGCCGCTGACAGGAGACTCTATGCTGTCAGTAAAGGGTTAAACTTTCAACACACCGAGTCATGTGACCAAACAACATGGCGGTGATCGCAGAGGAAATGTACAAAAATACATCTGGTAAGAAACCTAATAAAGTTTTTAAGTTGAAACCTGTTTGTGTCAAAAGATTAGAGTCTCTAGTTTCATCCGATATGACATTTTTTAAATTTGAGCGATTTATCGTGAATCGGCATGCTGTTAAACACAATGACCACATACGTGGACTATAGGCTCATTTTCAGTTAAAATATCCAATATTCACTGTCTGTGTATTATCACACTGAGAATTAATGAGTTCATACAAAAACTGGGAAATGTTGCTTTCAGAGGCTTTATATGGAGTTAGGATGAAAATAAGGTGCATTTCAAACTGTTCTGAGACCAGTGCAGACAGACAGCACACTGGAGGTTAAGTCGTTCACTAAATAGGGAGCAAGGGAGCATCCTATAGCTCTCTATGCAGTTAAGTGCATTCACTCCTAAAATCTGATCAAAAGTTCAGTTTCAGGCTGCAGATGATGTTTGGATCACTCAACATGTTTGACAGACATGTGACAATGATAATCAGTACATAGATTCAGAATTTATAATGTATCATTTTATTTTAACATGATTGACAGTGATTGGATGATGCTGGACATTACTTTGAATCAGAATTAATTATGCTAATTTCTGATGTAATGTCTGTAACGTCTATAAAACATGAATAATCAACACTCCTGGAAACATCATAAACTATTTGATTAAAATCTGATCTGGAGTCGTGAGGTCGAATCCAGGACGTGCTGAGTGACTTCAGCCAGGTCTCCTAAGCAACCAAATTGGCCCGGTTGCTAGGGAGGGTAGAGTCACATGGGGTAACCTCCTCGTGGTCGCTATAATGTGGTTCGTTCACGGTGGGGCGCGTGGTGAGTTGAGCGTGGATGCCGCGGTGGATGACGTGAAGCCTCTACACTCGCTATGTCTCCATGGTAATGCGCTCAACAAGCCACGTGATAAGATGCGCGGGTTGGCGGTCTCATCGAGGAGGCAACTGGGATTCGTCCTCCGCCACCTGGATTGAGGCGAGTCACTACGCCACCACGAGGACTTAGAGCGCATTGAGAATTGGGCATTTCAAATTCGGTGAAGAATCAAAATAAATAAATAAAATAGCGATGCTTTACATTTTTCATTAGTGTGACAGTAGTTGTGCAATTTTAACAATCTCTCCTTCAATGTAAGTCTATGGGGATTTTCCAGGTGAAAATGATAAGTGTGATCTGTTAGTGAAGTAACAGCGCATCTCTCAACAACACACTTGATTTGAATCACTAAAATCATTAGAGGTAACTCAATTGCAACCGTTAAAATCACATTAATTTAAAGATGTCACATTAATAGCTTGCAGTCACAGAAAACAGAAGCAGAATTATAGTCAGTACTGAATTAAATTGTAATAGATAAAAATAAATGAAGTGTGTCAGTGCAACAACAACACTTTGATCCGAGCTTACTAAACACTGTAGTGTGTGTCTTATATCTAATGTCCATTGCTAATTGTGAATGCAGTAGTTGTCCACGTGTCCTCATGTGCTGCTCAGCAGATGATGGAATGTGATCAAACTGTCTCCAGTTACACTGACACTTACTGACAGATGATGTGATTACAGACAATATCTTTAAAAAAGCACAAATCTGTGTTCCAGTGAGACACTTACAATGGAAGTCAATGGGGCCAATTTTTAGAGGTTTTAAAGGCAGACATGTGAAGCTTATAATTTTATAAATAATTTTATTTGAGCTGTACATTTCTTTAAATCATAATTTTTAAGGTCGGTTTAGGTTTAAGTCATCATGGCAACAAAGCTGTCTCAAATGTCCATCATACATGTGAACACCAATACTGTTTAAAAAGCATCTCAGGATGAAGCACCTCATGAAGTTGCTTGAGCGGATGAGCAGAATCTACACAAACAACAATTAAAATACAGTGTCAAGAAAAGTATGGCAACCCTTTGGAATTAGCTGGTTTTCTGCATTAATTGCTCATAAAATGTGATCTCATCTTCATCAGTCACAAGTATAGACAAACACAATGTACTTAAGCTAACAACACACAAACAATTATAATCTTTCATGTCTTTATTGAACACATCCCATTAAACATTCACAGTGCAGACTGGAAAAAGTAAGTGAACCCTTGGATTTAATAACTGGCCGATCCTCCTTTGGCAGCAATAACCTCAATCAAGTGTTTCCGGTAGCTGCGGATTAGACCTGCACAACGTTCAGAAGGAATTCTGGATCATTCTTCCTTACAGAACTGCTTCAGCTCAGACATATTCTTAGAATGTCTGGTGTCTCTCTTGAGGTCATTCCACAGCATCTCTATTGGGTTAAGGTCTGGACTCTGACTGAACCCTCCAAAAGGTGAATTTTCTTTTTTTGAAGACATTCTGTAGTGGATTTACTTCGATGTTTAGGGTCATTGTCCTGCTGCATCACTCAACTTCTACTGAGCTTCAGCTGGCACACAAACACCCCGACATTATCCTGTAGGATATCTTGATAAACTTGGGAATTCATTTTTCCCTTGATGATGGCAAGCGGCCCAGTCCCCGAAGCAGCAAAGCAGCCCCAAATCATGATGCTCCCTCCACCGTACTTCACCGTTGGAATGATGTTTTCATGTTGGTATGCGGTGCCCTTTTTACGTAGTGCTGCGTGTTCTTCCCAAACAATTCAACCTTAGTTTCATCAGTCCACAAAACATTTTCCCAGTAGCGTTGTGGAGTGTCAAGGTGATCTTTGGCAAACTTCAGGTGTGGAGCAATGTTTTTATGGAAAGCAGCGGCTTCCTTCATGGTGTCCTGCCATGGACACCATACCTGTTTAATGTTTTCCGTATAGCAGACTCATGATCAGAGATGTTAACCAGTTCCAATGATTCCTTCAAGTCTTTATCTGTCACCCTAGGGCTCTTTTTTACCTCATTGAGCATTCTGCAGTGTGCCCTTTGAGTCATCTTGACTGGACGGCCACTTCTAGTGAGAGTACCCACACTCTTAAAGATTTTCCCATCAAAAAACAGTAAAGAACTGGCAGCAGGGTTGCCAGCATGTTACTGTAAAATTAACGGTGTCTTGCTGTTGCTGAAATTAACAGCTAGATACTATTTTTACAGCTACATTATACAAGTGTAATTTAGCAGTATATAGCTGTCAAATTACATACTATCTACTGTTGTTGAAATTAACAGCTATGTTCCTAGCATGCACTGCGGCATGAAGAAATTACTTCAATTTTTTACTATTTACTGGTTTATTTTGACGTTGTTTTTGTTGTAGTCTAAGTTACTTGGATTTTAATGTTCAGCTCTTACTTATTTACGTAAAAGTATGTTTGTTCATTGTCACCACTGTTGCGTTTTGTATGCTGAGAGTTGATATCTGTGTGTCTCGATAACAACTCGATTTATGCTGTAAGTTCATCAAAGACATCAAACACTCAATTTGCTGATATAATTTTGCTGAAATATCCTTTACTGTTTGTGCTTTTATGTGTAATGCCTCACTATTGCCACATATAGTGCCATTTGCAAGGTAAGATCAGACATTCAGGCTGACCGTAGGTTTTGTCTTTCAAGTAGCACAGTGCAACAATTGTGTTTTACTTAAACATAAATTGACTGGCTGGAAGAACATAATATAATAATCAAGAAGGTCCAAGGTGCCAGCTCAAGAGATCACTAATCACCATAATGGTGACTTCAGTCAAAACACAACTATTGATAACATAACAACAACACTAATTAAACTAAGACTTCAATTAAGTCTGAATAAATAATTTTGTACGTGTTTTGTTTTTACAATTTTTGTAGCCCCAAATGCATTGCCAAGCATACATACGTACATATTCAAGTGCAAAGGCTTATGGGTATTTCACCATTATAACCCACAATGCAGTGCTGTACTCTTATTTTACTGTGTACAGATTGTTTTTTTGTTGTTGTTTTTTTTTTTTTAATAAAAAATACACTGTTCAATCCTGGCAAAATTGTACATTAAATATGTACATTGCTTCTAAGGTTGATTTTTTTTATTTGACTTCTCATTAGACAGACAAGTGAAGGCTGATGTGAGATGATAAAGAACAGAGGTGTTGGTCAGAAACATCATGAACACTAACCATGTGCCACAAACTACAATTTTCATGGGTGGGGGGTCAAAATGTCACTATAGCTTTCACCAAGATGATATCATGATTTTAAATGTTCATCTTCCCCTAATGCCTTGCACAGAACAGCTATTTACCGTAAAACTAGTCACTTCACAGTGAGACTGCACTTGATCTCCCAGAATGCAACATTTTTAACAGCAAACTGCTGTATTTAAGAATCACACCCATTTATAGACAGTTTGTCTAACTGTGGACAGATGGATATCTAAGCTTTTCCAGATAACTTTGTAACCCTTTCCAGCTTTATGCAAAGCAACAACTCTTGATCGTATGTTTTCTGAGATCTCTTTTTGGCGAGGCATGGTCCACGTCAGCAGATGCTTCTTGTGAATAGCAAACTCAAAATGTTTGAGTGCTTTTTATACGTCAAAGTAGCTCTAACCCACACCTACAGTCTCATTTCAATATTTGGATGCCAGTTTTTCCAACTCCTGACTCTAATTAGTTTTTTTGTTTTTTGTCATCTTTAGCCTAGGGGTTCACTTACTTTCTCCACAGCACTGTGAATGTTTAATGGGATGTGTTCAATAAAGACATGAAAGATTATAATTGTTTGTGTGTTGTTAGCTTAAGCACATTGTGTTTGTCTATACTTGTGACTCTGATGAAGATGAGATCACATTTTATGACCAATTCATGCAGAAAACCATCTAATTCCAAAGGGTTCACATACTTTTTCTTGCCACTGTACAAGAAAGCTTGCATTTGTATCACACTATAAATCCCATCCTTCACTTTCTCTTAAAAACATGTTTGACATGTGTGGTCCTATGAAAAACCTGTAACATCCATGAAACCTTCCCATTGCACAAAAAAGATCTTTGTAGTGGAAGAGTGTTCTTCAAAATTGTTCTTTCAGGTTCTTTCGGGAACCCAATTTTTTTTTTTTTTTTTTTTTCCTGTGGCATTGATTTGACAACCCCTTTTGTTTTATTAAAGCTTTATTTTTAAAAGCAATAGTATTTCATTGTTTTGATTCTTTTAACGAGTAGATGTGTCCAAACTTTGTTTACATTTTTGGTTACACCAATGAAAGTGAAGTTTAGGGCCAGATTAGCTAGAAATAGTTCCTTGTTTGACAGACAACTTTGGCCTTAACTTTTGTGAATTGATTGAGTTTAACAAAATAAATTAAAGAGTTACATGTTTTTACAGTTTTTTACATGTTGTTACTTGTTTTGGTGCTGTTAAACTGAAAACACTGGTTGTGTAATGTTCAGGATTTGTGTGAGAAAGCACCAGAATGGGAATGTGGGGGAGGGAAAGTACTGGAAGCGCACTCAGTCCAGCGGGTGTTTGGGTGGAGGCAGCTGTCTTCTCGCCAACACCCGACGCTTGACTGGCGGCTCCAACTGAAGGCCAAAAATATCCTCCAGGACCCCAACTAAGTTCTCTTATGGCTGGGGAAAACGCTTTAAAACGATCAGCAGGAGAATGTTTGGCACCGGTGGGAGCGTTTAATAGTCAGCCGATTGGAATTGTTGAATGTACCAATTTCAACTCTTTCCACAAAGTTTTGGGCCCCTTAAAATCACTGTCCACAGTCTCATAAGGTCGTCTAATCACCCCCCTATCTTTAACCTTAAGTTGGTACAGCTTGAGGGGGGTCGGCTATTTTAATAAGTGGTTGTGGAATCCCAGCTGCCAAACGTGTTGAACTAAAGCAAGCTCATTGACTGAAGTCTCTCACATACAGATATGGAGTTTGTGGAAGTATTTGACTCTCCAGGGAAGGGCAGGGGTCTGCGGGCAACTAAAGAGGTTTGGGCTGGAGACGTTCTGTTTTCCGAAGCCCCTTTTTCTTCTGTTGTCTTTGACAGGTAAGAGACCAACTGAAAGCTCATGTTTAGTTTAAGTAAAACACAATGAAACAATGATTTCTAAAGCGGGACAAACAGGAATATTGACCCCAATGAGAAGGGTCGCTAAAACTTATAGGTTTGTCCCAAGCCGTACAACAAAGTTAAGGGTTAAAATTTGTTCATCCTACAAAGATTGTGTGTTTAAACACTGCAGTCTGTGTCTATTCAAGAATTACTATGGCTGTGACTTTACAGACAGTGGTGCCATATATGTGTGTCATTGGATCAGTCTTATATCATGTCTTTCTTAATGGAGTTATCGGTTCGGTTCAGATGTTAATTTTAGGAGAAATCAAAGCAGACACAAATGTGTCAATTGTTGACGTACAGTATCGAGCTATGTGAATGTGCATAGTTTAGCTCAAATCATTTGCTATTGGAAGAATTTGGTGAGAAATATTGAGATCTCTGACTTTTGCAGACTTGTATGGCAAATCTGAGCACAGTCTGAGAGATTGTTGAGATCTCTTGTGAAAATCTAGAGACCACCAATTCTCTAGGAGAAACAGTTGAGATATTAAAGAGATCTCATTTAAACAGCACACTTGCTATACTGTTTGCCAACACTCAAAAAATGCATTTTTGTTTCTTGATGAATTTAGTTACTTAAAATGAGCCAATATGCAACCAGGTAAATTAGAGGAAAATCATTGGGTTGCCTTTAACTGGTAAATGTACCACATGTGCTGTTCACTCATACATTCAAAATGGACATTTATGGGTACTAATGTTACAACTTCGCAATTTTCCTAAGTATTAGACCGTTGCGCTAAGATGTTTCAATACCACCTCTTAACTCAGTGCAAAGTCTAAACTCAGTTCCTGCAGTTTGGAGATTTCACCAGCAGGTGGTAATAAAGTGCATGTGCTCTTAAAATATAGTGGAACATCAAATTATGTCCCTTCAATCGCTGTTGAAGCCGTTTGTTGAAACAAAAAAATATGAGATTTGTGTTAAACTTTCTAGAGGTCATGGTTTATTTCTTTCAATTATTATTATTATTATTATTATTATGTTTATATGTATTATTATTCTTGTATATTAATATGATTTTTGAGTGTCAACGTTATTGTGGTTTGTGTGTTGGATGTTTAGGACCCTGCATGCCTGATTAGAAAGCTTAAATTAAAACTCATCGCCAAGATATCGTCCTTTATTTCTGAGACTACAAGCTTACTGCTTGTTTCACTTACATCAGCGAATGGTAGTGGTATAAATAAAAAAAATTAAAAAGTGTTATAAAACATAATTAAAATGAAGACTTTGTCAAAAGGAGATGTGACAAAATGAATTTAGGTTGGTGTATCAAGACATATAATTTATTTTTTGAATAAAAATGTAATTTAATTGCATGGAAAAGTTTTTCTTAATTTTATAAAAGTTCCCTGAACGTTCCCTCCACTTCTGAGACCATCAATCCGTGCATCTTATCATGTGGCTCGTTGTGCATGACACCGCGGAGACTCACAGCATGTGGAGGCTCATGCTACTCTCCACAATCCACGCACAACTCACCACACGCCCCATTGAGAGCGAGAACCACTAATCGTGACCACGAGGAGGTTACCCCATGTGACTCTACCCTCCCTAGCAACCGGGCCAATTTGGTTGCTTAGGAGACCTGGCTGGAGTCACAAAGGTGTGGTAGTCCGCGTCAATACTCACTGAACTACCCAGGCCCCCGTTCCCTGAACGTTTTTATTTTTAAGTGTATATCAAACTTTATGAGAGGTCACACAGGTGAAGCTATTTCCCCTTTGTAATGCATGATATGTCCTGATGCTTAATCTGAAGATGTGTTTTAAATAACCCTGTGGGCACTGTACTGTTGGTCTCTATAAATAACTGTAAATTGTCAAAAGAGTCATATTGCTTTTCATTAAGTTAATTTGAGGGGTTCCACAATTACACTGTGATCTAAAAATACTGGCTATTAAACTGAAACTCAAGAACAGATGTCCAAATTCATATTTGCTCAGCATAAATAATAAATTAAATTAAATAAGTTAAATTAAATATTTTACTGTTGAAGGCTTTCATGATAACATCTTTATTGCTCTACTTTAAACACTGATGCCTCTGATTCCCATATGTCATGATAACAGTAGAACGTTCGGAATATCAATGGAAATAGATATAAAAATAAAACAGTGGATGTGATAGGACCCCTTCTAGGGTGAGGCCGCTTCATACTGTAAAGTAGAAAACAATGGTCTTTTTTTACTCTTTTGTTATTTTTACACCACTCTGGTGCCACAACCAACACCAACAGCACACTATAACATGTGCACATTATCAATATATATAATTGTGAGTCTGTAAAACATATAGAAAGGAGAGAATATTTTTCTGCACGCTGCCATAGCTTGCAAAATTCCTCGTATCTTTTTAAACAGCTATTGTTTTTGTGTACTCTTTTGATTCTTTTGTGGTTTGTCTTTACCTGAGTCATTGACAAGCTGCACACGCAGGTGTTACACTTATTAACAACCTTCTTCATCGCTGTCAAACGATAGGAGGCAATTGCAGGGTTTGTTTGTTTTTATTGCAGGTTTTACGTTTTGTTTGCTCTCTGTGTTGTAACTTGTAAAGTATCTGTTTTACAGAGCGAGGAGCAACTGTCCCAAACGATTCAGTGCGTCAGTGAACTGTCTGAATAATTCAGAGTGAATTGCGAACTGATTCAGACCATTTTGACACCATTTACACTTCAAATTAAGATGCATTTCAGCTGATCCGATCACAAGTGGTCAGTTCTAAATACAGGTGTAAATGGGGTGCAACACGTTTTGTAATCGGATCACAAAAACCACATACGGAGGTAGTCAAAAACACATGCGACCATATAACATTTGAGGTGTAAATGCTAATCTATCCTGAATGTGTCCCGGACAGCAGTGAAGCGCCACCCCTCACCTGTCAATCAACCGCTGTGCTTCAACAAGAGTTTAAACTTTGCCGGTTAAGAGCGGCTTTAATAGGAAATAAACATCCAATCTAAAAATTTGGAAAAGCGAATACATACACAAACACGAGAACTATTTGGATCTTCTTCACTGTGTCTGATATCTACATGCAGTGTCACAGATGACAAGCACACACATCTGAAGCTCAGTTAATACAGGTAACTCTACTAAAACAACAGATAATTCTGCTTGAAATGTTGCGTTTGTGCTTATATTTAAATTCAACTGAATCCGGAAGAAACAACGTGCCGTTATTATTTGCACTTTCTTTGTCTTTTCTGACTTTCTGTGGTTTATTATCATACAGTAACAGAGTAACTTAGTGATTAATGTATGTCATCATGAAATCAGAGACCCTGCCCTCGAAATCCGAAAACAAGTGGTCACAGGAGACGCATTTCAGCGACCAGGTGTGAACAGCGATATGTTTCTGCTGAAACTGACTGATATTTTGACTGCTGAAATATTGTCACTGAATTGTAATGTTGTAGCTTTTTTGATTTAAATTTTTTATAGTCTTTTGGTTTTATTATTCCCCGACTGTGAATACCAACTGTAGTGTATTAAATGATGCGTATGAAAATACAGGATGAATCGGCGACTCAATAAAGGACGGGTGGCAACCCTTATAATTGTAGTGTTGATTCAAAACCTATATAAATCTGTTGTTGTTTCTAGCTGGTCATGTTGGGAGACCATCTTCCTGTAAACCAGCTAAGACCAGCAAACCAGCTTATAGGGCTGTTTTAAGCATGTTTATTTCCAGCAGCATGGGTGCCAAAAATACTTTTGGGAAATACTTATTTTTCTTTTCTCTGTTATCCAGTCATGCAGCCAGCGTGTGTCACTGCTGTTTCCGTCGTCAGGAGAAGCTGCAGCGTTGCGGTCAGTGCAGGTTTGCGCAGTACTGCGACAAAACGTGTCAGCGTGCAGCCTGGGAGGAACACAAGCAAGAGTGTGGCGCCATCAAGAGCTACGGCAAAGCGCCCAATGAAAACGTTCGGTAAGAGCTTAAAAAGTCAATCCTTATGTTGCGTACCGGTCATTTTGACCCGGTGCCTTTTTTTTTTGTTGTGCAAATTCCTTGACTTTGTTCACATATGGTATCTGAAAACACATTATCTTATTTTTTTTTACATTTAATTTATTTATTTTAATTCACCTTGTTACACTTGTTGTGTTCCCGGTCAAAAATGACCGGCCATTGGAAATGAATGGATTAGACTACAAAATACAGAAATATTAAGTGTTCAAGAGCATCACAATCCTTCAGATGAACACATACTGTATGTGGATGTGTGTTTGCACACACAAAGTCTTCGGACATGTCTCACACACACACACACACACACACACACACACACACACAAACACAAACATTCACACACACACACTCACACACACTCACACACACACACACACACACACACACACACAATTTAATTTATTATATAATTATTATATTTTCTTTTGTTTTCTGCAGTGAGTGCCCCTCACTAGCCCGGTATGAGCTCAGTTCAATGAATCCTTCTATCAATACATTTTTTTTTTTTTTTTTTAAATATGCTAAAAAATGTAGTACAAATCCTGTCATAATTACAAAAAAATAATAAGTTGATAAAAAGATCTAATGCAATATCTTGTGATAATATCTGCAAAATGAGAGATTTAAAAACAATGTTAGTGGGCCGGCCATTTTTGACACAAAATGTGTTAATACAAAACAAACACAACACAAGGGTTAACAAGGTCGTGATGTGTCAAAGAATGTAGGAGGACATGCTATGAATGAGAAATGCATGCATTAAATGCGTGCTCAGGGTTGTCCAATTTAATTCAAATTCCAACTCATGAATCGAAGCCAATTCTGAAATTCTGAATTTTGCCCAAACTTTTCCACCATCAAGACCAGCACCAAACCAAATTTTTTCTTTTTCATATAATATGTGGCAAATATGACATTTTCTATGGTCCCATCATGGTTCGGTCTTACATAATCACATGACCTCGTGAGGAATCATCTACACCATGGGGGCCTGGGTAGCTCAGCGAGAATTGACGCTGACTACCACACCTGCAGTCGTGACTCCAGCCAGGTCTCCTAAGCAACCAAATTGGCCCGGTTACTAGGGAGGGTAGAGTCACATGGGGTAACCTCCTCGTGGTCGCTATAATGTGGTTCTCGCTCTCGGTGTACCAGTGCTCGCGGTATCATACTCAACAAGCCACGTGACAAGATGCGTGGATTGACGGTCTCAGATGCGGAGGCAACCCGGATTGAGGCGAGTCACTACGCCACCACGAGGACTTAGAGTGCATTGGGAATTGGGCATTCCAAATTGGGGAGAATTTTTATTATTATTATTATTATTATTTTTATTTAGGAATCGTCTAGACCAGTGGTTCCCAAATTGTGAGGCAGGCACAGCAGGGGAGGCGCTGGGAGACGGTGAGATTGGAGGAGAAGTTAATAAAAAAAAAAAAACTAGCTATATAATACAACCCCAATTCCAAAAATGTTGAGACAGTATGAAAAATATTAATAAAAATAAAAAGGAGTGATGTGTAAATTATATTCACCTTTTGCTATATTGAAAGCACCACAACTAAACATTATATGATGTTTTACCTTGTGAATTCATTGTTTGTTTGTTTTAAATGTACAGTAATTTCAAATCAGATGATTGCAACATGCTCCAGAAAAGTTGAGACAGGGGCAATTTAAGACTAATACCAATCTGATGAGTTGAAATAAGGCGATGTGAAACAGGAGATGTTAAACAGGTGAGGCAATCATGTCATAGGAGCCTCCAAAAACAGCCTAGTCCTTCAAGAGCAAGGATCATTCAAGACTTGTTTGCCAACAGATGTTTCAGCAAATAATCCAGCACTTTGAGAACAATGTTCCCCAGAGACAAATTGGAAGGATTTTGGGCATTTCACCCTCTACAGTGCACAATATAGTTAAAAGATTCAAGGAATCTGGTCAAATCTCGGTGCGTAAAGGACAAGACGAAAACCACTTCTGAATGCGATTGATCTCTGATCCCTCAGACGTCACTGTCTTAAAAAACATCATTCATCTGTAATGGATATCATGAACATGGGCTTGGGATTACTTTAGTAAACCTTTGTTAGTCAACACCACTCGCCGCTGCATCCACAGATGCAAGTTAAGACTTTACTATGTAAAGGAGAAGCCATACATCATCACTGTCCAGAAGCGCTGCTGACTTCTCTGGGCTCGGTCTTATCTTAGATGGAAAGTAGAACAGTGGAACTGTGTTTTTTGGTTTGATGAGTCCACATTTCAAATAGTTTTTGTAAAACACAGCCGTCGTGTTATCCGGGCCAAAGAGGAAAAGGACCATCCAAGCTGTTATTAGCATCAGGTCCAAAAGCCAGTGTCTGTATGGGCCAGGGGTGTGTCAGTGCCCATGGCAAGGGTAACTCACACATCTGTGAGAACACCATTAATGCAGACAGATATGTACAAATTTTGGAGCAGCAAATACTGCCATCCAGCACTGTCTTTAACAGGGACGTCCCTGCATTTTCCAGTCAGGACAACTTCAAACCACATATTGTCCAGATTACAAGTGCATGGCTGTGTAATCAGAGAGTGTGGGTGCTCGATTTGCATGCAGTCCTGACCATCTCCAATTGAGAATGTGTGGCGCATTATTAAGCACAACATACAGCAACCAAGACCCCGTACAATTGTACATAATGGATGAATGGGGGGAAATTCCACTTTCTAAACTTAACAAACTTGTATCTTCAGTGCCCAAATGCTTAATAAGTGTTATTAGAAGAAATGGTGATGTTTCACAATGGTAAACACTCGACTGTCTCAACTTTTCTGGAGCGTGTTGCAATCATCTGATTTGAAATTACATTTAAAAAACAAAACAATGAAATTCACAGTTTAAAACATCATATAATGTGTAGTTGCAGAGCTTTCAATATAGCAAAGGGTGAATATAATTTACAAATCAATCATTTTTGTTTTTATTAGCATTTTTCATAATGTCCCAACTTTTTTGGAATTGGGGTTTTACATGTCATAAATATTAATTTATTTTTATTTGTAAAGGGTGGCTTGACTGGAAAAGTTTGGGAACCACTAGTCTGGACATACCCTTCATGCATGCCCACTAATGATGGAAAAATCGAATGTTCTGCGAATATATGTGTTAGTCTCGCAGCTCGCATCATGTGGAGAATCGATAAGGAAGGAAGTGTGGTCTCAGACATGCAGTTGGTCACCCTGGATGAGCTTGAAGACCACGTCTGTGACATGTCTGAGGAGGACCTGAGGGACTTCAAAGTCGATATCCACAATTTCTTGGACTTCTGGCCCCGTTCTAGCAAGCCGCACACAGTGGACAGCATTTCCCACATCCTTGGAGTGGTAAAGGAAATTCGAATCACCTTTCAATCATTCTTTTCAATCACATTGCAGTTCTATAATCATTTACTCACTCTCATTCCAAATGTCATTCCAAACCCATATGAGTCATGCTCTATGTTTGAAGTCTTCTGAAGTCTTACAATAGTTCTGTGTGAGGAACAACCTGAAATTAAAGCCATTTTCACTGAAAGTCTTCCCATGGCAGCATTGATGCCAATGATGTTTGGTCATGAAACATATAGGAGAGTGAATGGCTTTAAATGGGCATTGATGCACCATTTCTTGCCCATACGACTTTTATCAGAGATTTGAGTCTGTTCATCACACAAACCTATTGTATGACTTTAAAGGAATATAGTGCAAAAGTCATATAAACTACTTTTTTGATATTTTAATGGTGCTTTTTTGTCATTTTGGAGTTTGACAGACTAAGTCTTCATTTACTTTCACTACACAGATAAAAGTAATTAGGATCTCACAAATAGTTTTTTTTCTTACTGTAAGGATAAACATTAGTAATTTTTCATAATATTTATTATATTTCTTAATACTTGATACTTAATATATTTGTCATTCAGCTTCTCAAGCAGTGTTGGGTGTAATCCAGAGTAAATACAAAGTAGTTAGTTACTGTAATCGAATTACTTTTTTATTTAAAAGTAGTGTAATGCATTACTCTTTAAATGCTTGCAATCAGATTACAGTTACTGACTTTAAATTAATTGAATTACCTTTAAGCACATTATAGGATGATGCTTATTTCTAATATACTGTTATTTATGTAGAATACATGAATTATGGTGCCATAACGAGTCATTATGAAGGAGAAATGTGAGGTGTTGATTGTATGACTTTTATTGTGTATCAATAAAAAAGAAAGAAATATAGACATTATTTTCAGTTTGTGGAGCAGAAAAGTAATGTGATTACTTTTTCAGTGAAGTAATTAGTAAAGTAATCTGATTACAATTTAGATAAATAATTAATCTATTTGTAGTGGATTACTATTTTTAAGCAACACTGCTCTCAAGTAAATTTTTCTTGTTTCAACCTCATAATGCCGCCTGTATCACATTTTATACGCTATTTTCTAAAGCTTGTGCATCATTAACATAATAAATATTTGGCCTGTTTTCTTCAATGCATTAGATGTCTGCTGCCACGTGGTGGACGTTTCTGGACACTTCTTGATGGAAAAAATATTTTAACATTTTTTCCAGAAATGTCTGTTTTTGTATTGCATGCACTCATTTTTGTTTTGTTTCTTATGTGAAATCTTTGCTGATTTTAATAAAGTAAAAGTGGCATTATATTGTTACTGATATTTTAAAATGAGTATTTGCTGAATATAAGCAACTTGTGCTTGGTTTAAATTTTGTATATTATTTTATTGAAAACGCATGTTGAAATCTATGTATCAAATATGATACAACAGTCTTTTGAGGAATATCTCTCAATCTCCATTACATTACATTCATGAACACCACAAAACAAATCACAGAGCTTTGAAAATTCTGACATATACATTTTATAAGATATATTTAAAGTGTGAACTAATATTTCTGTGTATTTTTATATATGCAGCCTGCTCTGTCATTATAAAGATCTCATTATTTTACATTACAAGCTATTATGATGTCATCTTACCACGCAAAACTATGCAAAAAATCTGACAATTCGTTCATATGTCAGGCTTTGCAGGGTTAATTATATTTTTACTGGAAAATCATGTAAAAAAAAAAAGTGAAAAATATAAATATATAATATGTTATGCAGTGTGTGGTTTTGAAATGTCCTGATGGTGAGTAAATGATGCCAGATTTTCATTTTTGGGTGAACTAAGACAATGAAAGGTATTTCAAAGGTGTGATATTTTGGCATTTTGAACATTTTCTATATCAGATCAACTGTAATGGATTCATGGTGAGCGATCAGAGGGGTCTACAGGCGGTGGGCGTAGGATTGTTCCCGAATCTCTGCCTGGTCAACCACGAGTGCTGGCCAAACTGCACGGTTATTCTCAACAATGGCAAGTAAGTCCACACGCTCGTCTTCACATCTTCTGAGAGCATGAAAGCAGACAGATGAAAGTGTGGTGGGTGGGCGAGGAAACAGAGAGGAAGTGAGAGTTTGAACTGAAAGACTCGGGAAGGTGACTTTGGGTGAGAGCGTCGTGCGGGAATAACCCAACATCACGCTCATGTCATACAGCAAGTCCATGAAATGTGTACATTAATCGAAATACTGTGACCTGTTTATGCCATACAGTACAAGATTTGAGGAAGTTCACAGTTCATTAATGTTTGGCATGTACATGCATTTTTTGTCTCTAATCACATTTTTGACAGAACATCTGAAGAATATAATGACTTGCTGTTAACGAGGACATTCAACTCATGAAGTGCGCAATGTGACACTCTCGAAAAATCATATACAGTAGAATTACTTCAATTTATCTTTGTCTGACAACACCTGTATGTGAAAGGCAGATTTACCGTATTCCTGTAACAGAATATTATCTCTTATGTGAACTTGTTTACTTCTTTACATGAATAAAGTTGCACTCAGAAATTAAATGGGTTGCGAATGCAGTTTCATGTTGACTTTAACAAAAGAACGAGAACAGAATTAGTTTGATAGCAGCTTTTAACTTCTATCTTGACCGTTATCTGTAAGTTCAGTCTTCAGTCAAATGGAAGACGCTTGCAAACGTCTTGTTGCTTTGTGTTTCAGTCAGTCGGCTGTTGACACTATGTTTCACTCTCAGAAGAGGTGGGTGTGTTCAGCTCTACCTCTCTTCATCAGACACAGTCTTCACCTTCATGTCTCAGCTTTTCATCATCACTTCTACCGTCACACCAGACAATCAACTACCCAAACACAGCCAGAGACAGTACAGAGACACTGAAAGAGCTTTTAAATGTTTTTTTTTTTTGGGGTTTAGCCGAAGTGAAAAAACAAAAAAACAAACATTTCAAACAACTTTCTACACAAAGGTCAATTGGTTTCAATCCTTAATGATAAAGTAAAGAAAATGATTGTCTTACTGAGTATTTTTGTCTTGTTTTCCAGTATAAATATCTACACATACTTTTTTTTTCTCCCCAATGTTGGAATGCCCAATTCCCAATGCGCTCTGAGTCCTCGTGGTGGCGTAGTGACTCGCCTCAATCTGGGTGGTGGAGGACGAACCTCAGTAAGCCTCCGCTTCAGAAACCGTCAATCCTTATCACATGGCTTGTTGAGCGCGTTACCGTGGAGACGTAGTGCATGTGGAGGCACGCTATATAACTCACCACGCGCCCCACCGAGAGCGAGAACCACATTATAGCGACCACGAGGAGGTTACCCCATGTGACTCTACCCTCCCTAGCAACCGGGCTAATTTGGTTGCTTAGGAGACCTGGCTGGAGTCACTCAGCACACCCTGGATTCGAACTCGCGACTCCAGGTGTGATAGTCAGCGTCAATCCTCGCTGAGCCACCCAGGCCCCATATCTACACATTCTTGAAACAAGATACATCTACTTGAAAAGTAATATGACGTTAGATATTTTGTCTTGTTTGGCAATGGGGTCCGAAAAAGATAAATAAAAAAACTTGAATTAAAGGGAAAACAAGTTTATTTTTCTTATCCCCCTGGCATATAGTTTTTTCATGTTTTAAGCATAAACGCTAACCGGTTTAGTTAGATTTAGTTTGAAAACGTATGTAAGTATATTGCTTTTCTGATTTAAGGATGTTTATTTTTTTATTAAAAAATAAGACAAAAATACTCCATGAGAAAATTATTTTTTTTTGCACTGTAAACATTACGTCAAAATTGAGTTAGGACTGAAATCAGGTCTCTTAGTGCAGTGTTTCTCAACTGGTGGGTCGCGATCCAAAAATGGGTCACAGGTCTGTTCAGATTGGACAATGAAATTTTTCCGCGGGCCAAACGCAATATCGGGCCGCTGAAACAAATTTAATGATATTCATCTCGCATTCTGCACTTTATACATGCTTAATACGCTTCTTATCTGAAACAGTCATTTTTGCGGCACGATTAAAGCCTGGTTTTTGCGCCAGTGTGGTACGAGCCTTCTCATAATCGCTTGCTCCAATGATCTACTCTGCTCTGTATCTCTGGAGCACACACGTATCAATCGGCTTCCCTCGGTATCGTGGCGCAGACAACAAAACTGATGCAAACCATTTTAATTCTGTGGAGAACTTTCGAGTTTAAAGCACTGGGGGAAGTCAGACCTCTCAAACAATAGACATCCCCAACATGCTAAACAACACTGAGGAAAAGAGCAACACAGTGCCATGTACCAAAATAAAGGGTTTATTAAAGTACACATTATCACCTTTACTCAAATTTGGCGTGATTTTACAGTGGTAACAGTAACGGTGATATTTTTACAAATTGTTTTTTTGCAATGAAGACTAGCTTCATTGACCTAACCACAGTAATGAGGAGCCATCCATCGTCTTACCTATGCTTATATGGCATTGCACTGTAAATATAAGGGCAAGTTCATAAAGGGCTTTAAAGTCTGGACCTCCTACACATATAGACAATGTTTTCCTCCTGTGTAATACATGTTCTGTTTGAATGATGTTTGACGTTAGGAAATAAACTGGATTATAAATATAACAGGACTTACTTTATAGGAGGTGTCTTTAACTACTATGTACTTAAGCATTTGATACAATGCACTTATTATGTACATATGTGTTGTTGCAGTGTACTCACATTTAAAGTACCTGCATTTAATTACATCTGTAGTTACACTGTTAACTTCACCCCTAACCCTAAAGCTAACCCTAACCTAACCCTTACCCTAAACCCTAACCCTAAAGGCCAAAGTATACTTTGTGTGTCCGCGTTGCTGATCGCTCCGCACACAGTATGCGTGATGGAAATTTCGTCATAATCCAGGCTGAGTGCCGGCCAGATATTCTTGACCTGCGGACACGGTCATCGTCTGTGCATGCACTGGCCATTGACTGTACTAAAAGAGTATCACAAAGCAGTTTAGTGTGCATGCGTCGAACACGTTCCTATTCGTTTGTGATCAAAAAAAGCATACTCAGAAAGGCAACGTGGTTGGCCAGGCGCGATCCGATCCGGAACGCGGAAAAACGAAGTATACCCAGGCCTTAACCCTACCCGTACCTCAAACTCAGTAGCAGCAAATGGCAATTTTGCAGCACAACATGTCACAATAAGTACATTGTATTCTATGTATTTTACTTGTAGTAAATAGTAGTTAAAGACACTTAGTATAAAGTGGGACCATATAAATAAATAGGCTCATCAACTTTTAAAAGGGGGAGAAAAAACGTCTTGTATCTTTTGTTGTTGACATCAACAAACAAAAATAACGTCACTTGATACATGCCCTTATACTTGAAAACCATTAACAAAACTATGCAAAATAAAAGAAAATGTCACCCAGGCTACATTAAATACAGGTTACGTTTTTTACTATGTTGGCTCACCACTTGATATCCAATGCAAAATCTGGGTAACAAAGCAAAACCGGTTGAGAACCACTGGTTTACACTGTGATCTGTCCTGTGACACATAAGTTTTGCTTAGCTATGCTCACATTCAGAGAAAGCAAAGTGTGAAAATCGTGTGCTGATGGGTGGTTGGTCCATTTGTTTTCACTTCTTCTAACCTTTTCAACACCTAAAGACAGATTCTTCTAGCACATTTCTGTCGTAACATCTGCCACAACTAATTACCCCTCTTTACAAATATATGTGACTTTCAAACTTCCTTTACCGCTCTCAAACAACATTTGTCAGGAATGTCTGTTTGTGTTGCCGTTTTCGAGCACTGCTGTCTGGTCAAGTTAAGATCTTGTATATGGTCAATATCTCGTCTGTATACAAAATATCCTGCTTGACATCTCCAACTCACCTGTTTTCGAGCAGTTAGTTAGTGTTTGTTTCTCATTACTTGATCTGGAGGACAGTGAATGTAGCAGCTGAATAATTCAGAGTTACATGTATTTCTAATAAAAGAGTTCTGAAATGTGCTTAATGGTGTAGAATAGTTGAGTTCTCATTGGTGTCATTATTTATTGGTCTTTGGTTTCTAACCCTGCCTAACATGGTTTGCTGGTCTTACCTGGTTTACGCTGTTCTGCTCCAAATGTCTCTAAAACCAGCAATAAGACCAGATACAGCCAGCAAACCTTCCTAGGCTGTTTTTGTTATTTTTTTGAGAACGCTGTCTTACACTCCTAATTCTATGAAAAGCTCACTTCTCTGGCCTCTTTGTCACAGAATCGAGCTGCGTGTGCTGAGTAAGATCAGTCCCGGAGAGGAGGTGACTGTGTCTTATGTGGACTATCTGAATTTGTCTGAAGATCGTAGACGTTTGCTAAAGCAGCAGTATTACTTCGACTGCACATGTGAACACTGCACCAACAAAACCAAAGATGATCTGAAGATGGCTGGAGCGGAAGTGGATGGAGTCAAGGTAAAGTTCATTCACTCTCAACGATAGCTCATTTTAACTACAGATGAATAATAGTTCTGCTTGAAATGTCTAAGATCTTAGACCTAATACAACACATACAAATCATAGTACTGCATGTGATTATGAATAGTGAAGCCACTAGGTGAGTGACTTTGCTGCATGCTCATGAGGTCGGCATGCTCATTCTACAAATGAATGAATGAATGAATGAATTAATGAGAGATACAGACACACATGTGCACATTTATCCCTGAGGCTGAAATAAAGGAGAGTGCCAAAACCCACCTAGCTATCTGCAGGCCTGCGGGCACTGGAGAGATTAGTGGGGTTATATATAGCAGTCCTTGAGTTAGTTGGTCAAAGGAGAAGCCTCCATAGATAAGAAACAGAATTTCAGTCTGTACTGCAGGCAGCCTGGAGACTTAAGACTCACATTACTGACACAAAGAACTGAAGAAACAGATTAATAACTATACGTCGGAAGAGAACAGGTCAATCGATCATTTAAAAGACTTGTGTTTGTCATTGGCCTATCAGAACCTCAATCCACCAGTGTTGTGTAATCTGATTTCAAAGTAATGTGATATACTGTTATTATTTCTTTTATTATTAAAAGAGTAGTGTAATGCATTCGATTTTAATTTCTTGTTATCAAAGTTACTAACTTTCGATTAAGTTAATTACTTTAAAATCGTACTCTTTTCAGTGTTGAAATGCTTTCTTCTATCCCCGCTTGATATGCAGAGACAGATATAAGTAAGCAATTCATAGGTTAATTTTCTCAAAAACTGTCTGTTTGGCGCTTTGTTTGTTTTGACTTAGACCCACCCCAACAACGTCACTCAACCAATGGCGTGAGTTGGGGGCGGGACTATCTGACTGTTTGAACAACTGCAGATGAGGGGCGTGTTCGGAAAGCTGCTTTGAATTATTTATATTTTTTTGCAATAGAGCGCAACAGTGCCCGCCCACTTTTTCAGACGTCTGGGTTCTGGAAGTATTTCCGCCATTCGTTTCTTCCATAGACTTTTAATAAAAGCCTTTATGAAAGAGTTGTGAGCCATGAACCAAACCAACCAGCTCCGAGGAGAATCACAACATCACAAACTTTGTTTTGAGGCAAAAAAGTGTTTGAAAATCAGACATAAAGACAAAGATACAAGACTGTGTACTTACCGTCTTTCATGAGGGCACAAACTACAATCCCATGATGCATTGCGAATGATGTCATTGAATAAAAAACTATAAAAATATATAAAACTATTTAAGGTAGTCGATTATAAGAATAGAAACAGGATATTTTACGTTTATTGCAGAATATCCTGATATGTACAAATATAATATATAAGTAGTTTAAGGGTGAAGAGACTTGATTACATCATTCCCAATGCATCATGGGAGCGCGCGGTCGCTCCGAGGCATGTTTTGGGGTTTCCTTGGCCGCGGTTCTCTGATTGGTGGATCTTTCTCTGATGTACCATGGGTAATGTAGTTGTTTACCATGAATTCCGCTATCAAACGTGATTTTTAAACAATGAAGTTGAAATAACGCAGACGGATGGCTTTAACGGAAGCATATATCATCGATGAACAACCTCGTAGCTCACGGTAGGTCTGTCTTTAAAGTTTTATAAGTTATCGTTGAAAATCAATTCGTCTATGGGATAAATGAATGGGATTTTTACTTCCGGAGCCAGACTGTTGCGCTCTATTCTGTTTGTTGCGCTAAGTGTCGCTGAAATTACATATTTCAGCTTTAAGTACATTACTTGGCTTAAAAATATTTAAAAATTACATTATTTATTTAGAATGCATTTTAAGCGTGTTTCTGTGACAGCAGAAAGGCATGTATATAAATGATAACATAGACATTATTTTGAATTAGTTTAGTGGAAAAACAAAATTTTCTGTGAAATTATATTAGAAAGCAACTTAAGTAATTAGTAATGTGATTACTTTTTTAGCTGAAGAAGTAAATTAGTCTTATTACAATTTTAGTAATCTGTAATGGATTACTTTTTAGTAAGTAACTAAAAGTAGTGATGTTACTAGCTTTTAAGTTTCAGTTTCACTATAACATTTTCAGAAGTATGACAGCTGAATATGTTAGTTAAATGCTGCTTTTTTTGTATTTTGGTACAGTTTTAAAGTAACTGCAACAACATTGCAATGAGTTTGAGAAAAGGTACACATTTGCAAACCTGTTCCTTTGTACAGGAAATATTAGCTTGTAGCTAGCAGGTCATTTGAGGAGTTAAACATTATATTTTGTTTTCTGTTCTGAAGGTACCAGACGAAAAGGTAAAAGAAATCACAGAATACAGCCGCAAAATGCTGGAAAAGGTGGACAAGGCACGAATAGAAGCAAACTACAACGAGGTATTGATGAGATACAGACAAGCTACACTGCTTAACAAACAGACGTGACTGGTGTGATTTAACTGATGTGTTGTGAATGTTTGTTTAGGTGGTGAACATCTGTCGAGAGTGTGTTGAGAAGCAGGAGAATGTGTTGGCCGACACTCACATCTATCAGCTCAGGATGTGGTGTACCCTCAGTGAGGTGCTGTCGTACCTGCAGTTCGTCGAGGAGGCATCGTACTATTCACGCAAGATGGTAGAAGGATACATGTAAGTGAGCAGTTCACAATGTCATTTCACTGTCCTTAAAGACAAATATAATTCCTTATTTCCTCTTAGAAATCCATAATTTGGCTGGACAAATTATGTCCATAAACTAGGGTTGCCAGCTGTCCTGGATTAGCCAGGGCATTCCATATTTTGGCCGAAATAATGATGTTTTTTATTTTAAGCTATTTCATGTAAAATGTGTAAATTATCCTGAGGTATAAATACTATTTAAATATATTGTAATTTCTCTAACGAGGGTCTATTTTCAAAACAATACAGGTTATGAGTACACCCATCTAAAAAAAAAAATTCTAAGAACGTTTTTCTAACATTAGATTTAGGCTGTGAAAACGTTATTTCTGAAAGTTCTAAGAATGTTAAAAATGTCCAGTTTCCTTGGTTAAGGGAATGTTCTGCAGAACGTTCCTATATAAAAACGTTCTTTCAACATTTTTCAGTGGTTAAAACATAATGCAAAACATTACTGGAACGTTCAATTTTCTTTTTATGCAAATGTTTTCTCAACGTTCTTCCTTGGTTATAGGAACGTTCTACAGAAAGTTATTAGAACGTTCCATGCTCTCGTTCAGAATGTTCCTATATAAAAAAAGTTCTCTCAACATTTCTCAGTGATTAAAACGTTATATAAAACGTTACTGGAATGTTCAATTTTCTTTTTATGCAAACGTTTTCTCAACATTCTTGGTTATAGGAACGTTCTGCAGAACGTTATTAGAACATTCCATGCTCTTGTTCAGAAACGTTCTCTGAACTTAAAATGTTTTCATTATGCAAACGTTTTCTCAACGTTCTTTCATGGTTATAGGAACGTTCTGCAGAACGTCCAATGCTTGTTATATAAATGTTCTTTCAATGGTTATAAAAACAGTATGCAAAACGTTACTCGAACGTTCTTTCAACATTCCACCTGGAACATTGCTTATATTGCCTAGGTTTTTTTTTTTTTAAGACAATTTTGTCCTGTGGAGTGATGCACAAATTCCATTTTCTTGGAAATTCCTGCAAATCAGGATCTCAACTGGAAGTAAATAAGTCATTTGCATAATTTTTGCATCACTGACTACCCTGATAGCAAATGTACATCACTGAGGCATCTATTTGATGTGTGTTTACATTTGGAAGACGTATTTTTTTTTTACGCTGTTTGCTCATCTGCAATACATCTATAAGACGTATATTAATAAGCATGTCTTAGATGTCAATAACATTCAGCAGATGTCTTTAAGACGTTTATGATTTAGAGTGTTTGTAAATCTGATCTTTTTAAGATGTTTAGCAGATGTTATTTAGAATGTGATGCTTTCCAGATGAAAATCTGGGTAGCTACATCATCCAAAAAAATTACACTTTTCCTTATAATGTATGCACAATATACATTTATTTTAACCTAAAATTTTTAAGTTGGAAAAAAGATCAGTCAATGTTCATTTGTCATCTACTCAAGTGTTGCCATGTGAACATAATGTTCTTATGCAATCATCTGAAATGAATTATTTTTGTTTTGTTTTGTATTCTAATCATTGCAACAGAAAACTGTACCATCCAAACAATGCCCAGCTTGGAATGGCTACAATGAGGGCGGGAGTGACGCACTGGCAGGCCGGGCACATTGAGGTGGCTCATGGCATGATCTGCAAGGCTTATGCCATCCTGCTTATCACCCACGGACCGACTCATCCCATCACCAAAGACCTGGAGGTAAAGACGGTTACAAAACGCTACATTTTCTGTATTTATTATATAAATATATGATCAAGTACATTATATACAATAGTAAGTGCTGCAAGAATGTAGCTTGTAGTGTAGCTACAGTAAATACTTTTTTAAAAGGGTAATTTTACTGTAGTCTAACTTTTTTCAATTATGAGTAGATTTTAGCGTGGTAACCTAGCTTCAAAGTAGCTTTAAAAACTCTAGTAAATAAAAACCTCCAAAGTCTTCACAATCTTGAATAAATTGAGTAAATTTTATTTATTTTCAGGCCATGCGTGTGCAGACAGAAATGGAGCTGCGCATGTTCAAAGAGAATGAATATGTTTATCACTCCATGCGTGAGGCAGCGCTCAAGAACCAGCCAATGAAAATGATGGCAGAACCGGTCAGTGAGGGCATCAAAAACCTGTTCCGCAGGAAGTGACATCACACACCGAACGACAAACAGCGCAATCCACTGTGACTTAACACACTCAGGTCAACGTTCAGAGTAATTACTACTGCTTATTCAACCAACTACAGTTTAAGTTTAGAGGTTTATGGACATCTAGAGATTCATTGTTTTTTGGCTAGACTTCTCTAAATGTTGATTATGTCACGACTGTAACAGGGTAACATGGATTTTTTTTTTTTTTTTAGGTAGACTTTTTTTTTCAAGTTGCATTTTGAATTGTAAAGCTTTTTTTGTTTTGTTAATTAAAATTGTATCAGGTGTGAAAGAATGATGTTTGTGGTCTGACTTTTGTTCTCAGCCAAAAAAAAAATTTCAGACACCGAGGAAAATTTTATTACTCAGAGGTTACGCTTTCATAGTTTAAGAGACTCAGTTATGACTTAAGTATCAGCTTTGCCACAGCTGTTTATCCTAAAATTCCTTTGGAGATTTTAAAATAGTCTCAAATGTGTCAATAGTTGATGTACAGTGAGAGTAAAGAGTCATAAAATGGATGTGGATAGCACAGTTTGAGACACTGTCTGTTGATCTCCTGTGTGCGTTCATGATAGGACACGAGAGCAACAGTTCACACAGTCCTCTCAGGACATTGGTGCATTCAAGTGAAAACTCGTTTTGTTTATCTAAAAACAGATCCTCCACAGCGATAGTCACAACACAACACAGCTGCACACAAAACAGAGAACAGAACTTACTAAACATGTCTGAAGAATTTATAGTCCAAGAATTGATGCATTTCTATGCCCAGCCTTATTTTTTTAACCGGCGTCTTCAATCAAAGAGAGCGAGATGAAGTAGGTGAGATTGTCTGTCACCTCTTCTCCATTCTGAACTGGTGAGTATTTGTTACAGACATGAGGGGAGTTTGATTCCACGAAAACATTCAGTAGGTGTAACATTCTCGGCCAAAATCAAGTAGTTTTTAACCAGCTCATGAGATGCTGGCTTTACAGTTTTTCTCAATCGCTTTGGCTCAGTTCTCGAATGAGAATTATTTTTTTCAAAACAATAAGTTCAAATCTTTGAACAAATAGTTTCTTATTCACACCAGATTTGAATTTCTCATTCATTTAAGCACATTGCTCGTGTTTTGGCAAAAGAGTAAGTACAATTGTCTACAATTTGCACAATAACTAAATGCACATGGCTTGCTGATCAAAACTAATGAGCTGATTCTCAGTGAAATTGTCATACTCTTCACAACTTATAAACATTCTTTCATCGTGTGAGCCATCATATGCAAAATGATCCATTCAATTATCAAAATCTGTCAGACATACAATACATGTACTGTATATTCCATAAATATCTATGACATGGAAAGCTTATGATGTCTGCTAAATCTCTGGCCTGACCAACAAGAGCGACAGGATGTCCACCAAGAAGACGGGAACTTGTAGTGTTACGTACTGTGAGGAGGTACAATTTATTGTTTTTTATAGAACTACCGCAGGTTTTTTCATTGTTGCTGTTTTTTTTGTATGTTTTTTTGCATGGATGTCATTTTGTGGCAATTATCTGTTCACTATATATGACTTTACATGTAAGAAATGTGTAAAAATGGACATGCAAATGTGAATTTTCTGTTTACATGTAACATATTGCTACAAAAATAAATGTACTGTATACATACAAATGTGCATATCCTTTTTCTGTGTACTACAGTATTGTACAGTGTTGACTTTCCCCAGTAAACTTTTACCTACTGTTGAAATCGGTATCTAAAAAGCTCTGTGTGATACACAATAGCTAGACAAAATTGACATTCTTGTATAGTACAGTAAGAAGTCAGTGTCAACAAAAAAGCAGAACAAAAATCTAATTTGTATAAAACAAACATTTCCAGGGTTGACTGCCATGATGAAAAAACATCTAAACATTTTGACCAGTATGACTCACACGATGACAAAAAAACGTTTCATTTTGGTAGGATTGGCCAATTTACTGACACAATAACTAGGTTTTGAAGCATGAATTAAATGTTTTGGGTGAGTTACTACATTTTGCAGACATGCAATAGAGTTGTGATGTCCCATAAAACAGTTGTGACAATTGCACTTACAGTTTAGAGAATGTTAAGACTGTTTCAAAAAATGAGCCTAAGCCACTGAGAAAAACTGTAATATACTGTTACGAGAAAGTTTTTGACTGGTGCCAGTTCACAGTGGACGGAGTTACCCACGCGATGCCGAAAATAGAAAACAAGCGATTGATAGAATTTACCGTCACTCGTCACTGCTGGTTAGGACAAAAACTCTGATTAACATAGAAAATATACCTTTTATCTCGTGTCGTTTGCCGTCAGGTTAGGACATGGTGTGACTTTGGCTGTCTGTAGATCCTCTATGTTTCTGTTTGATTTACAAGCACTCTAAAGAATAAGGCTGGGCATAGAAATGCATCAATTCTTGGACTACAAACTCTTCAGACTTGTCTAGCAAGTTACATATGTTCTCTGATTGTGTGCAGCTGTGTTGTGTTCTGTTGTCACTATCACTGTTTTTAGATAAACAAAACGAGTTTTCACTTGAATGCCCCAATGTCGTGAGGGGGCTGCGTGAACTGTTGCTCTCGTGTCCTATCATGAACACTTACAGGAGATCAACGGTCAGTGAACATTTTCACTAAATAACACATTAGATTTCAGTTTGTTTCTCATCAAATCTTATCGTATGCTTTCATAACAATCATGAGTCTCATGGAATAATTTATTAGACTTCTGAATTATACTTTTGTGTTCTTTTGAAGCTTGAAGTGGAGGTCACCATAAACTGCCATTGTATGACATCACTGAGCACAACATTTCTTCACAATTTCTCCCTTTATGTTCAGAAAAAGAAAGAAAGTCATATAGTGTTATAACAACACATGGGTGAGTAAACAATGACTGAATTTTCATTTTTGGGTGAACTCCTCTTGTGAAACTCTAGTGGAGACACACGTGTGATTACTAATATCTTTTTCTTAAGAGAAACATCAGGACTTCAGCAAAAGTTTCAATTTAATCTCCATTGCGGTCTAGTAGAAACATTTGAGATCCTGAAAAGATCTCATTTGTGATTTGTCTTCCCCAGGAGTATTTCTGAAAACAAAATCTCCACTTTATGTTTTCCTTTCCCTACAAAATAAACACACAGAAAAAAAAGAAAAAAAAAGTTTTTATTTTTCTTTACATTTTCTCTCTCTTTTTTTTAATTACGCCACGCGTTTGCTCACTCTCTTGTAGACGATGTCGCCCAAAGTCAAAGTCTGAAACAAAATAATAGCACCATCAGTGACAGATTAGAACATGAGACGTTCTTTTTAATAAACTCAGATGATCAGAACTTGTTCCATAAAGCCATTATGTGGGATATGAAGTAATGTTTGAAAAATGGTCGTCTTATCACTCACATTGATGATCGTGTTGTCATCCACGAGTTCTGTGATGGATGTGATTTTGTTAAGAACAACTATCAGCTTGTTGCCTTCTTTAGTCACAACAGCCTAGAAAAACATGACATTATTATTATTTGTAATGCTATTAAAAGAGTTCTTTCTTTAGGAAATGTCTTCCAAGGCAGTAACTGTCTGCAGGAGTGGACGTCTTACCTTGACTTTCTCTCCAGTAAGGTTTTCAATCTCAGTCTCTTGTCCTATCGTAAAGGTGTTGGTCAGAACTTTGGATCCAGTCGTCACGGTCACTTTAAATTGATCTCCATTCTGCTCGATCTCGGAGACACTCTTGATGTCTTTGCCTTTCTCAATGAGATCATCAGGAAGACCTAGAAGAAGTTTCAAGTGATTAATTATGCACTTGAATTTGAATGCAGAAATTGAACCATTGCACTTACTGTTCTGAGCACCAACAATGCAGGCACTGAATATGACAATAAACCTCAAACATAATCAACAAACATAACGACACACTCACCAACGGCCTTCATGAACTCCACAAAGCCCTCCTGAGTCTCCAGCTGAAATTTCCCAGTGAAAGACATGGTGACCAGTAGAGTAAGTGTGGAGTAGCTGATCTGAAAGACTTTTTATATTGTTAAACATACAGATTTATAATTATTAACCAGAGAGGATGCTCCTGATTGGTCCTTTACTGCAAAATCTCATGATTGTCATGTAGGGTAAGGTAATTCTGAGGGCAAATTGGTCAGAAATGTTTAACTAATTGCATCATGGCCTTAACCTTTGCCCTCAGTAGTATTTCATCATCACACATTATCAGACTTAATGGAGGTACGGCTGCCACTATTGCAGAATTTATGGTGCATGTCAGAATATTCATTGACCCACAGGGATGAAACTTCAAACTGTTGTAATTTTGTCAGGGACGTGGCTAGTGGGGTGAAAGGTGGTAATGATTCTAGGGGTCCACAGGTCGAAAGGGTCCCTTAACAAATTCTAAACTGTATTTTTTTTAATGGTAAAGGGGCCCAGAGCAATATACAGTCAGGGGGCCCATAGTACCTTGCTACGGCCCTGACTTTTGTCACTTAATAGCTTTGCAATAATGAGTGATGTCATCTTCTAATTCTTTCTTTCTTTCTGTTGTTTGCACTGTTTAGGATTCATGAGTTTGATAAAAATAGATCATATACTGCTGAGTCATCATTATGTCTTCTGAGCAGATTTAATATGGCAAATAAATAGTGTGTCTGTCTAAAGTCATACGAATGATCTGTTACTAAGTATAAAAGAGTCTTTCTTTAGGCATGTAGAATTATGCATAGGACAAAAGCCTTAATGTATAATCTGAGAAAATATAGTGCCGCCTCACTCCCAAAACAGCACAAATGCAATGTAACCTTGATTTACTGTAAAACCAGACCATCTGATATGCATCTCTCTGTCTTGTTAGCTGTAACACGAAATGTGATGTTAAAATCTGCTTCCTACAGATGTAATAGTTTAGTTTTTTTAGCTCATGTTCGGCTGTATTTTTCACATTTGTACGGTGGACTGCAGCAGCTTCTTTCAAACACCAGTGACTATACAATCAGTTTGTTGTATTTTATCAGTAAGTCACTGACACTCACATGACTGCAGAACTTCAGTGAGGTGTCTGCATAAACTGCACAAACCACAAATACTTCAAAGCACTCCTGCAGATAACACAAAGCACCAAATAAAACCATAAAGTTTGCCTCATAGATTGTAGTTTGCACATCTTATCTTTTTTAACACC
The DNA here is from genome assembly GCF_019703515.2 of Myxocyprinus asiaticus. Lineage (NCBI taxonomy): Eukaryota > Metazoa > Chordata > Actinopteri > Cypriniformes > Catostomidae > Myxocyprinus > Myxocyprinus asiaticus. The sequence goes on along the minus strand of NC_059367.1, from coordinate 1,171,049 downwards.
AAATCAAAGTGATGTCATGTGTCCTCAAGCGCGGATAGAAACAGACATAATGAAGACACTAATAATCAACTGGACTCTTTCACCAGATTTATTTCACACTTTAACTACACTACTGTCTATACAACATATAAAGTGATTTGTTGCATAAGTGCAACAATAGAGTAATTCATAAAATCTTCAGCTATAGACACACAACTCTATGACTGAAATAACACATTTATCATAAAAATACACAATAAAGACCCTTTTCCATCTGTTTTCATAAAATGTCTCTAAATTTCTAGTTGTTCCTGCTCTTCCTCTGGAAGGATGATGAAGAAGTTTATTTAAAAAAAAAACAACAACAATAAAACATACAAACAAAAAAAATAGCAGTCTTGCTCAATTGTATGGACCTAAGGCAGCACTATAAGCACAGATAGTACAGTAATTGTGGGCATTGATTGACTGGCATGGAGAGGAATGGCATTTATCCCTCTTCTTTTTTGCTGAGATTGAAGTCACTGTAGATCTGCTCACATTAATCCGAACACTGTGTGTCTCAGAGACCGTGATTCATAATATGATAAATTAGAGGAACCATCAGATCATTTAAGCCTCTTCTGTGTCTTCTTTACTCTTCCACCCTGCTGTCCTCTTTCTCTGTGCTCACCATCACTACACCATCTCCATTTGGTCTTTCCTCAACTCTTTCAGTGCTCACCCCTGAAAGAGTTGAGAAAACATTCCCCTTTTCTCATCTCTTCTTCCTCCTATTTTCTCTTCCTTTACCCACTCTACCTCTTCTCATTTTGCACCTCTTCTTTGTGTTGTTCTTCCTCTTCTTCTTCTTCTTCCTCATTGTTTGTTTGCTCTGAATTTTCATATTTGACCCCTTTTATAGATAGCAAAGTCATGACAGTTGTGTGAAAGATTTAGTAAATTGCATTTTCTTTGTCGTGTGCATTACTAACACAGTAGATATCAATATGAAGGGATTTTACAACCTGACGTGCATTTGAGAGTATGACTTTAATTTAGTTGTTTGTGTTAACTGTTTTAAAAGCATGAATTTTAGATTAGAGAAATGTGTAAAATGAGGAAAATCAAGAAAAATGCACAATCTGTTTAGGACAATTACAAAGTGTTCAGATGGCTGTGTTAATTGTTTTGAGAGCAGTGACCTGAGTTTAGAGAAATGCGTAAAATCGATTGAGAAAAACTGTAATGGGTTCTGCTGGTTTCTCATTTATGTTTTCTATTGGGTTCTTATAAGCAGGTTCTGCTTGGTTCTCATTGGTGGGTTCTGCACAGTTCTTATTGATTGGTTATTATGGGTTCTCATTGGTGGGTTCTCATTAGTAGGTTCTGCTGGGGTCTCATTGGTGGGTTCTGATGGGTTCTCATTAGTAGGTTCTGTTGGTTTCTCATTGATGGGTTCTGTTGGTTTCTCATTGATGGGTTCTGTTGGGTTCTCGTTGATGATTCCTGCCCAGTTCTCATTGATAGGTTCTGCAGAGTTCTCGTTGATGGGTTCTACTGGGTTCTAATTGGTTAGGTTCTTCTGGATTCTCATTTGTGGTTACTGTTGGTTTCTTATTAGTAGGTTCTGCTGGGTTCTTCTGGTTTCTCATCAGTGGTTTCTCATTAGTAGGTTTTGTTGGGTTGTCATTTATGGTTTCTATTGGGTTCCCATTAGCAGGTTCTGCTGGGTTCTCATTGGTTCTGCACAGTTCTTATTGATTGCTTCTTAAGGGTTCTCATTTGTGGGTTCTCATTAGTAGGTTCTGTTGGGGTCTCATTGATGGGTTCTGTTGGGTTCTTGTTGATGGGTTCTGCTCAGTTCTCATTGGGGGGTTTTCATTGGTGGGTTCTGCAGGGTTTTCTTTGATGGGTTCTACTGGGTTCTAATTGGTCAGGTTCTTCTGGTTTCTCATTTGTGGTTACTGTTGGATTCTTATTAGTAGTTTCTGCTGGGTTTTGTTGGGTTGTCACTGGTGGATTCTCATTGGTGTGTTCTGCTGGTTTTCTTTTTGGTGGATTCTCATTAGTAGGTTTGGCTGGGGTCTCTTTGGTGGGTTCTGCTGGGTTATTTGGGTTCTCATTAGTGGGTTCTGCTGTGTTTCCTTTGGTGGGCTCTGCTGGGTTCTCATTGGATGGTTCTTTCGGGTTCTCATTGGTTTGTTCTGCTGTGTTCTGTCGGGTCCTTATTAGAGGTTTCTGCTGGGTTTTCATTGGTGGGCTCTGCCAGGTTCTGTTCGGTACTCATTGGAGGGTTCTGTTGGGTTCTCATTGGTGGGTTCTACTGTGTTCTGTAGGGTTCTTATTGGTGGCTTTTGTTGGGTTCTCATCAGTGTGTTTTGTGGTTTTTTATTGGTGGGCTCTGGTGGCAATAGGCAGGTGTAGGAGCCTCATAAGGATGTTTCTGCCACTGTTTTCTAAGTCAGGTTTGTCTCCGGGTGAACATGATTGATCAATGCTGCAGCTCTCTGTAATAATTATAAATGAAATGTGTGTGATGCCAACGCAAACATATTAGAACATAATGATGTGCAAGAAGGACATTACGTAACATCACACTATAAGATTATAATGGACAAACTGCCACTTCTAATATCTGAGAAGTTATAAATCAATGCCTTTATCTAAATGACCTGACATAGTTAACTGACCTGAATCACAGCAGACTCCTGGAGCAGCGCAGCATCCTTCAGCTCCACATGGTCTCCCTCCGGACTCACAGGAGCTTGGCAGGCAACTCTCCTCCTTGCAGCTCATCGTCTCTGGAGAACCCAAGAGACAACCCAGAGCTGCTCCACAGCAGATGCTGGGACCAAAACAACGCCCTGCATTCCCAGGACCACACGACACACACTACAAGACAGACATTTATCGTGATGGCCAGTTTACATCATGCAATCAAACTATCAACATCACAGATCTTTGAAAGAATTTTAGAACCATTAAGAGGGTCAAATTAAATGTAAGAAATGTCCAAGCTTATGGAAAACCAATCAAATGAGTCAAGAAAGGGATGCTAAATATCACAGCAGATATTACTTCCGGTTACTACTGGAAATGGATGGGTCAAGTCAAGCACATTGCACTGTGGAATTCACATTTTAACAAATGTAGTAGGTCATGTTTTGTCAAATTTACTCTTAATCTTTTATTGCAGAGAATAGATGTGTAAAATGAGTAAAATACACAACTTAAAAAATGAGAGATTGTAAATGAAATCTAAAAATCCAAGAGCCAGTACACTGGACTCTCATGTTCAGTTCTACATCTAGTGATGATTTCTCAGTGTCTTTTAAGGAGGCTTGTCAAATGTATAACCTTGATTGCCCTTCCAATAATTTAAATGTAAAAGAACATCTTGTGATGTTTATTTCTATCTGTACTGACATCCTGGACTCTATAGCTCCATTGAGAGAAAAACAACAAAAACCTAAGTCTGATCCTTGGTTAAATAACACCACACAGGCACTAAGACAGGTCTGTTGAAAAGCTGAACAAAAGTGGAAAAATACAAGTTACAAGTGTCCTTTGAAATATTGAGTGGCTAATTGAACAGATATCAGAAAGCAGTAAAATCTGCAAAGTCTAAGTATTTCTCGGATATTATAGCAACAAATTGTCATAGAACTAGGACTCTTTTTGCCACTATAAATTCTTTGATTAATCCTCCTGTTACTGTTCACTTGGATGCATCAGCTACAGTGTGTGAAAGTTTTCTTAAGTTTTTCACAGATAAAATAATGTCATGGTTACTTGTGTAACCTCCATTCCCTGATGGAGGGAACGAGACGTTGTGTCGATGAGGTGACACTAGGGGTCACTCTTGGGAGCCCGAGACACCTCTGGTCTTTGATAAAAGGCCAATGAAAATTGGTGAGTGGTATTTGCATGCCACTCCCCCGGACATACGGGTATAAAAGGAGCTGGTATGCAACCACTCATTCAGGTTTTATGCTGAGGAGCTGAGACAAGGTCCGCCCATTTCAGCGGGTAGTTCAGCGTTGTGGCAGGAGGGACACAACGTCTCGTTCCCTCCATCAGGGAACGGAGGTTACACAAGTAACCTAACTGTCACTCACTCGACGTTGTGTCGATGTAGTGACACTAGGGGTCCCTATACGAAACGCCACAACTGACTGAACTGTGTTACGTGAACTGGTGGTGTGTGATGGACAGACCACTGTGTGCCTCACAGCCAGCACACCAGGTCGACACATAACCTCCCCCAACATAGTTATGAGTGTCGAACGGCCCTTTGGGGACAAGTCGACTACCCAAAAGATAGAGACAGGCTAACCCAGTCGTGGCCTCTTTTCCCCTTCTTTTTTTTCCACTCCCTAAAAAAGAATGGGGATTATCCGACTGGGCCGCCAGGTCTAGTCGGGGGGTGTCCCTCCCAAGGGGAGGACACCGCGGAGACCACACCTCACCCAAAGAGAGGGGGGGATATTTAAGTGGAAAAATACGTCACATGGTCTTGCCGACCATGTGGAGAATCTTCAAGGTAGATCCTACCCAACGGGGAGGAGTTACTACAAACATGGAGACTGGGGCAGAGGGGCTCTATGCAAGGAAGACGCAGTTTGCAAACAGGGAAATTAATTAGCGGAAGTTATACATCGCATGGGGTTTGCCTTACAGGGAACCGCCACTTGCGGAGACCCTACCCCAGAACAGGACTCTTAGTCAGCACATGTACTGGGCCGGCAGTGAGTCTCTCGGAAAACTCGACTGCCACAGGGCTCGGAGGAAGTCAACCAGGGAACATAGTTTGTGAACATTACTGGGAATTAATGGTGCACGACTTCAGCTCAAAAGAGGTGGAAGGCACTATGTGCAAGCAATACACCCAGCCAGCTATCCCAGGCTTATCCGCTTGTATTGCGTGCCACTACCTGGGACGAAACCGGTTCCACCCGGAGGTTGTAGAACCTTGCAAAGGTGTTGGGTGTTGCCCAGCCTGCTGCTCTGCAAATGTCTGTTAGAGAGGCACCCCTGGCCAGGGCCCAGGAGGCCGCTACACCCCTCGTAGAATGGGCACATAGCCCTACCGAGGGCGGCATGTCCTGGGCGTGATATGCCATAGCTATGGCGTCAATGAGCCAGTGGGCGATCCTCTGCTTGGAGACAGCGCTTCCTTCCCACTGTGCACAAAGCAGACAAAGAGCTGCTCAGAGATCCTAAAGCTCTGCGTGTGATCCAAATAGATGCGTAAAGTGTGCACTGGACACAGCAACGACAGGGCTGGGTCTGCTTCCTCCTGGGGCAGTGCTTGCAGGGTCACCACCTGGTCCCTAAAAGGGGTCGTGGGAACCTTAGGCACATAGCCCAGTCGGGGTCTCAGGATCACGTGAGAGTAGCCCGGTCCGAACTCCAGGCACATTTCGCTGACAGAGAACGCTTTTGATGGAAGTGAGCGCAGTCAGGAGGGCAGTCTTCAAGGAGAGTGCCTTAAGCTCAACTGACTGTAGACCCTGAAGAACTACAGAGAAGTCCCATGAGGGAACGAGGCGTGGTCTGGAGGGATTCAGCCTCTTGGCGCCTCTCAGGAACCTGATGATCAGGTCGTGCTTCCCTAAGGACTTACTGTCGACTGCGTCATGGTGTACGAACAGACGCCACTTAAAGGCATACAGGCACCTCATAGAGGGGGCCCTAGCCTGAGTGATCGTGTCTACCACCGCGGGTGGTCGTGACCACGATGCGCCTGGAGACCAGTTCTAGGGGAACACCTGCCCGTAGAAATGAGAGGTCGGTCCAAGGGCTGAAAAGACGGTGAAAAGACGTGATGACCACGCGATGTGTCCCACAGCGCCATGCCCATCTCGGGACTCGAGTCTGAAGCTAGTGCTGAAACGGTCTCATATACATCAACCCGAGCAGGGTGGCTACCGCTGAGGTTGCCATATGCCCCAGGAGCCTCTGAAAAAGTTTCAGTGGAACCGCTGTTTTCTGTTTGAATTCCTTCAAACAGGCCAGAACCGCCTGGGCTCACTCGTTTGTGAGGCGCACTGTCAAAGAGACTGAGTCCAACTCCAAACCAAGGAAAGAGATGCTCTGAACTGGGAGGAGCTTGCTCTTTTCCCAGTTGACCCGAAGCCTTAGTTGGCTTAGGTGTGAGAGCACCAAGTCCCTGTGTGTGCACAACATGTCCCGAGAGTGAGCTAGGATTAGCCAGTCATCGAGATAGATGAGAATGCGAATGCCCACTACCCTTAATGGGGCAAGGGCTGCCTCCACGACCTTCGTGAAGATGCGAGGAGACAGGGACAGGCCGAAAGGGAGGACCTTGTACTGATACGCCTGACCCTCAAATACAAACTGCAGGAAGGGTCTGTGTCAAGGAAGGATCGAAACGTGGAAGTACACATCCTTCAGGTCTACCGCCGCGAACCAATCTTGATGCCGGACGCTCGCCAGAATGCTTGAACGGGAGTCTGTGTAAGGCCCGGTTCAGTACTCGCAGGTCCAAGATTGGCCGCAACCCTCTGCCTTTTTTCGGTACAATGAAGTAGGGGCTGTAAACCCCTTCTTCATCTCGGCTGGAGGGACAGGTTCTATCGTGCCCTTCCGTAGGAGGGTAGCGATCTCCACGTGCAAGGTAGCAGCGTTTTCATCCTTCACCAAGGTGAAGTGGATACCGCTGAACCTGGGTGGGCACCTGGCGAACTGAATCACGTAGCCAAGTCGGATGGTCTGGACCAGCCATCGCGACGGATTGGAAAGCGCAAGCCACGCATCCAAGTTCCGTGCAAGGGGGACCAAGGGGACAACGTCGTCAGACATACCGGCAGGTGGGGCCTCATGGCGGGGCGGAGCTCGATGTGCCACACTACGACGTGGCCGTGCTGAGTCTAGGGACATCGAAGCACTTACCTTGCTCCTTGTGACCACCCCCGGAACAGCCTGGGATGGGGGAGGAAGAGGCCTGTCCTTGTAACCCGTGGAGACTGCCACATTGGGGGTGGCTGTGTGCCACAGCTGGGCACTCAGGGGCGGGAAGAGCACCACTGGAGCGCCAATCCTGCAAGGAAAAAACCCGTGGACGGTAGTCGAGATGATGACCGTGCACACTGGGTATGTGACCCAATGAAGAAGGAAACCGCTCTTTTGCTGAACTGTTGGGTACCGCATCCACTTGGGCATGCGGCGAAATCAAACAAAAAGGCAACAAAAGATTCTCCACCCGGCCCTCCATCAGGGGATGGAGTGGTCTCTTTACCAGCTCCAGGTGAGTGGGTTTCTTCGACAATGGGTCGCCCGTCTCAGGGGTGCTTTGATGACCTCCGTGGGTTCTTAGCGGCCGACTGTGAGACGGGTGGCATCTGCTTCTTGCAGTGGGCTCCACGCCGGGGCTGGGCCGAAGGGGCGGGCTGCAGCGGAGCTGGTGCAGACACCGCAGGGGGATGCCCTTGGCGACGAGCAGACGAGGTGCGGGATCTTGTACCAATCATCGAGCCGCGAGGGTTCAGGGGAGAGCGGAGGGTTCCACTCTAACCCGATGCTCGCGGCCGCCCGGGAAAGCATGTCCGTCATCTCTGCATCAGCCTGTGACTGGGCAATCGTCCCCGAGGGGGGGAGCCCAGCTGAGGCTTCTGCGTCCGACTGGACAAGCCCGCTCTCCGCTGCTGCGCTCGAGAGCTCATCATCTTCGTGGGCTCCGAACAAGAGGCCAGACTCGCCATGAGACGAGCCGGCGGACTCATCCGGAAGCCCGACTGGTGCAGACGAGTGTGTTGGGGAATGGGAGTTCTGCGGGGGGATACCCGGCAGAGGCGATCTCATTGGGGTCCCCAAATCGCCCCCAGTGCTAGCCACACTGGCCTCAAACCTGTAGGTAGAAGGACCGAAGCGGGGAGCCGCTGGGGTGGCTTGCTTCCTTGTGAAAGCAAGCCGCGACCGCAATGTTGCCATAGTTCTCACTGCGAGAACATGAACCATCCACGAACGCTGCCTCCATGTGGGTCGTGCCTAGACATGAAAGACAGCGATCATGACCATCCAAAGTTGAGAGATAACGACAGCAACCAGGAATAACACACAATCGGAAAGGTATCTTTAAAAAGACGCATCTTTAAAAAGACGTTCCGTGTGTGCCGCTCTTTTAGAGAAATAAACTCTTTCAGAAAATATACTCTCTTTTTTCTGCCGAAGCGCCCAGGGGCGTTCTCTGCAGTGCACCAGTGCAGAGGAGGGAGAAGCCACTGAAATGCGCTGTCAGATCCAGCAGAGGTGAATGAACAGTAGTAATTCAGCTCAGTGAGCATGACCGTTCGGCTCCGAAGAGAAAATCTGAATGAGTGGTTGCATACCAGTTCCATTTATACCCGTATGTCCGGGGGAGTGGCATGCAAATATCACTCGCCAATTTTCATTGGCCTTTTATCAAAGACCAGAGGTGTCTCTGGCTCCCAAGAGTGACCCCTAATGTCACTAAATCGACACAATGTCGAGTGAGTGACAGATAGGGAACTGATATTAGAGAGCTTATTGTACTTTCAGATTATGATCCATCTGATCCTCCTTGCTGTAAATCATTTTTTAAAGAATTTGAGTCATTTTCTTTAAACTTGTGTCAAGATATAATTAAGCAGTTAAAGCCTACTATGTCTCTGTATGATATTATCCTTACACATTTTCTTATTCAGGTTTTTAATGTTGTTGGGCCGAGTATTCTAGCAATAATAAATAAGTGTCTTCATAGAGGGATTGTCCCAAAATACCTTAAACATGCAACTGTTAAACCACTGCTGAAAAAGTCAAATCTTGACTCGACTGTGTTATCTAATTTTAGACCAATTTCCAATTTACCTTTTATTTCTAACATTTTAGAGATGGTTGTTCTTGTTCAACTGCAAAGTTTTTTAGAGTTAAATAATACCTTTGAAACACTCCAGTCTGGGTTTAGGAAACATCACAGTACTGAGTCTGCCCTTTTAAAAGTTTTAAATGATATTTTGTTATCTGGCGATTCTGGGGACTCCCACTTCTGCTTTTAGACTTAAGTGCTGCTTTTGATATTGTAGACCACAGTATTCTTATTTCACGCCTTGAACAATGTGTGGGCATTAAAGGTAATGCTCTCAACTGGTTTAAATCCTATTTGGACGATAGGACATTTTCAGTTTGTATTGATGGTTTTTCATCGTCCAAATCTACTCTGACCTGTGGGGTTCCTCAAGGCTCCATTCTGGCCCCTGTTTTGTTCTCACTATACATGCTTCCCTTGGGATCTATTTTTAACAAACATGGGGTCTCATTTCACTGTTATGCAGATGACACTCAAATATATCTGCCCTTGAAGCATATTGACAAAAATGGCTTGAAGTCCTTATCCGCTTGCCTCTCGGATAAGTCGTGGATGTCCTTAAATTTCTTAAATCTAAATGAGAGCAAAACGGAGGTGATTGTGTTTGGGCCTTCAGAAATCTCAGGCAGCAAAAAATTATGATTTGGGAGATTTGGCATCTTATGTTAAACCCTCTGTGAAAAATTTAGGTGTCATATTCAATTCTGCACTGAACAGATAAATGCAATAATCAATCAATTAAGGCTCCTAGCTAAGGTTAAGAGTTTTTTATCATTTGTAGAGTTTGAGAGAGTGATACATGCTTTTGTTTAATCTCAACTTGACTACTGTAATTCACTTTATATAGGGATAAACCAATCGTACATTAATCGTTTACAAACTGTTCAAAATGCAGCTGCTAGACTTTTGACTTGTACTTGGAAATATGAACACATTACCCCTGTCTTATTGTCTTTACACTGGTTGCCAGTCCAATACAGAATTGGTTTTAAAATCCTACTTTATATTTTTAAAGCCTTGAATGGACTGGCACCAAATTATCTCTCTGACCTTCTGAGTGCAAGTACATCAGTTAGACATCTAAGGTCATCTGATCAGAGATTATTGATGGTTCTTAGGTCTAGACTGAAGTCTAGTGATATTTCTTTTATTATGGTTGTACAGCACAGTGGTCAACTACTGTTGTTTTTATTGTGCTCTATAAATAAATTGATTGATTGATTGTAAATGGCTTTACTCTTGTTTTGAAGTAAAAAAAGAAACAGTATGATTTTTAATAATTCATACATCAAAGAGCTAAACAACTTTTCTCTGCTAAACAAGTACTGTGCTCAGTTGTTTCTACCTTGCGAGTCGGGGCATCTACAGGCGATCTTTTGCCCCCTGTTGGGCAGTTGGAGATGTAACAGGCTAAACAGACAGACAGTAGACAGAGTAGAGAAATATACAGACTGTTTCCAGACAAAACTACAAGGAAAAAGAGAAAAGGGATGATTAAACATCATGATACATCAATATCTGACATATGCATAATGAAATGTTAAAAATGAGACTTACCGAGAGCTGACAGCGATCAGTCGAGTAAGAGACGGTGTAAATCTGACGATGGTGTTTTAAACAGCAGTTTGTGGGTCTTTATATACCCACCTGATGGACAGAGTGAGTGATGCAGCTTCATATTTACTGCTTAAATCTAATGAGACTGACTGCAGCCTCACATGACCTGAGGTCACGTTCAGGGTCACTGCCGTCGTATGAGGATGATTACACAGACATTAGTCACATATACATGTAACAGAAAGACACATTAGCATTAGTTCTATAATTGTTGTGTTGTAAAGGATCTTACAATTCTGTAATAGATGAACCGGGGTTATCACAAGCGAAAGGGAAACAGAAGTTTATTGGAGGTTAAAGATGTTCTCTGCTATTGAAACTCTGTGATGTCTAACTAAAAATGGCCTCTTTGCTGAGTCTAAAGGTTAACTGCTTTAATAATCCTTTATTAATGACACAGATGATGATTATAATCTTTCCAGTAAGTCACACTCTTCCATTAGATCAGCTCAATTAGCAGTTTCCAGAGGAATATCACTGATTTTGTGAGGTTAATTTACAAAGTTGCATCTTATCTCACAGAGCCACTGATGAGGTCACGTCAACAGCTGAAAGTGGGCTTATTTTGTAAAAGTTACTGTGTTGTTGTCAGTCTACTATAGGTGAGAGTTTGTATTTCATTTACCGAATCCCGAATCACCTAATCTACATTTATACCTCACAATAAGTGCAGCAGAATGTTTGATTGATTTTGACAAGTGTCCTTTATGTGAAATATAGAAGTTGGAGATGGGGAGCACAATGGAGCAAATCTTGATAGAATTGAATCACTTTCCATTGTTATCCATGTAGACGCTGATGATGATGATAATGAAACATGAATTGATTGTCTCTGTTGTGATGTACTTCATAAAATCTCTGCATGCAATCATACGCGTCGTGTCCAGTGCTCACAGTCCTGCAGTGTTTCGAGGAGGAATGGAGATGTGTATCTAGTGTTTCCTTATTTTCGAGCAGGAAAGCACAGGCTTGTTGACTTCCTCTCCTCCCTTCCTTCCTTCTCTGCGAAGGTACTCATCTGAAAAATGAGAACAAAGTGATTCTTCCTGTTCTGTGTCTTAAGTCACTTCAAATGCTGTTTGAGCGGCTCATTGTGAGGAGCACAGGGCATGCGACAGGTAAGAGACACGAGCCGCTGCCAACCTGATAACACACACATGCATGCACAAACAGTGGGTTGAGGGTGTCTCGTCTGTGTTTAACAGGTCATTGAGCATTGCGGTTGGTGCTGTTGATGGTTACAGGTGGTGTCATTTTGGGTGCAGTTATGAACTGATGTTCAGTTATGTTTTAGTGAAACTTCTGTAGTGTTCTGCACTGTTGATTTGGTTGGATAATGACAGCATGACTTGAGGAGGGAATTTCATGACTTAAATATACATTATTTTATATTAATGAGGGCATATTTTTTCTACCCATTTAAAATATAAACTGTGTCTCATCCATTTATGTCAAATACTTCAATTTAATCGATTAATTAATTACTTCTTTAAGAATTACATCAACTTTCATTTTATAATTTTTGCTATAATCTGTATAACTAGAACAGAATATTAAGAACTTTATCATATATATATATATATATATATATATATATATATATATATATATATATATAATTATTATTATTATTATTATTATTTTATTTTTATTTTTTTGCCCCCAAAATCCAACATTTGGGGGCGAACAAATTAAAATAAAATAATAATAATTATTATTATTATTATCTTTCAGCATTTTTGCTCTGAACCCCCAAAATTTCAGACCCTGCTGTTTTCATAAAATTAATCTATATTTTACGTTCTCTACGTTCCATAACAACTGAAATACACGTGCTTCTTTTAACATACATAGACATAATATACATAAAAACTTTCTTTTTTAGTGTATATATCCATGTACTTCAGCTTTTAACTTCATATTCATCTGCATTTATTACCAATGCAACACAACACGTATTGTGTTAAAGTTAAAATGCATATTTAAAGGGATAGTTCACCCAAAAGTTTAAGTTCTATGACTTACTTTCTTCCCTGAAACACAAACGGAGGTGTTAAAATGTTAGTCTCAGTCACTATTCACTTTCATGGCATCTTTTTTATATACATTAAAAGTGAATGGTGACTGAGATTAAAATTCTACCTAACATCTCCGTTTCTGTACCACGGAGGAAAGAAAGTCATACGGGTTTTAAACAATATGAGGGTGAGTAAATGATGACAGGTTTGGGTGAACTATCCATTTAATCATAATAATGCTTTACTGTAAATACAGTGAAAAAAATAAAAACATAGTGTGATTCTATAGAGCGCATTATAGCTGGTTTTGTGTAGCTGACAGATTGTTAAAAAACACAATGTTATTATTTGTCTTTAATTCAATTTCCACCTGCTCTAGATGTTTATGTCAGTTGTTATCGCCTGAGATAATATGATCATTATAAATCTGTGCTTAAAGCAAAAGTACTTAAAGTACTGGTGATGTTTGCATTCGTTTGGTCCTGTTTCAATCAGCTAATACTGTAAGACTGATGATATTTATGATAACTGATGAACCTCTGAGACAGTTTGACTCTGTTCTACTCACAAAGAAATGGTCTGTAATGGAAAAGAGGAGTTCCTCTGCTGATGAAGTGAAAAATGAACAGAGGAACTTAAAGAGAAGTAAAAAAATGAGAAGAGAGAAGTTCATCTATCTGAGCGATCTATCTGGGTTACTCTCTTTAGACTGATTGATTGTGTGCATTCTGGTAGAGTTTGGCATTGTTTTATAGCAAAGTGAGTGGAACTTTAACTATTGATTGCTAGTTTAAGTGTAAAACGAAGCCCTGTGAAGATTTTGAGAACATTGAAAGTTCAAGTAGGTGTGTGACTCAAAGTTCACCAATTCATCAGCATTGATTCTGTTTTTACAAGCAGGTTATGGGCAAATCCACAACTGAAGCTCTATAAAGCGAACTGAACACCAATGATCTGAGGAACTCAAAGGTGTAACTTCCAGCTCTCTCCGAGTTCTCCTCCCGAGGAACCAGAAAACTTCAAGATGGATTCAAAAGACAATTACGGCAAGCGGGCAGAAGATTGCGCCACCAGAACCGTTGACCTCTCTCTCTTTCCGAACCCTCTCCCTCATCCCGTCCTGCCTCAACCCCACCGCTACGCCCCTGAAATGATCGACCTCAACAGACTGCGACTGCATCGTGTTATCGGCCAGTATGACGGCATACAGGTCAAACAAGAGACGGTGAAGCCTCTGCCGCTGTGGCCCGCTTCCCCTTTGCTCGTGCACTCCACATCACCATACTTTTCCCCGTTCCATCCCAGTTTGGTCCCGTTCCCCTTCCTCCTGCCCGGCTCCATCGCCCATTTCTCCCGGAACCCTTTCTACCAGAGTGAGGCGTTGAGGTATCATCGTCGCAGAGGTCAAGAGGGCAGCAAATACGCTCTGACCAGTGCTGAGAAACTAGGTTTGAATGTCCACGTAGACGACAGCTACTACGTCGACGTAGGTGGCGATCAAAAGCGCTGGAAGTGCCGCATGTGCGAAAAGTCGTACACCTCCAAATATAACCTCATCACACACATCCTGGGCCACAGCGGCATCAAACCGCATGGCTGCACCCTCTGCGGGAAGCTCTTCAAACAGCTGAGTCACTTGCACACGCACATGCTCACTCATCAGGGTGCGCGGCCGCACAAATGCCAGGTGTGTCATAAAGCGTTCACGCAGACCAGCCACCTGAAGAGACACATGATGCAGCACAGCGACGTCAAACCCTACAGCTGCAGCATCTGCGCACGTGGCTTTGCGTACCCCAGTGAGCTGCGTGCGCACGAGCTGAAGCACGAGCGAGGTCAGGAGAACGTCTGCGTGGAATGCGGACTGGACTTCCCAACGCTGGCTCAGCTGAAACGGCACCTGACGGCGCACCGCGGGCCAGTCCAGTACGACTGCAGCGAGTGCGGGAAGAGCTTCCAGTATCCCAGCCAGCTGCAGAATCACATGATGAAACACAAGGACATTCGGCCGTTCATCTGCAGTGAGTGCGGGATGGAGTTTGTCCAATCACATCATCTCAAACAGCACACACTGACACACAAGGTACACAGATGACAGGATGTTGATTTCACACAAGTTTATGTAAAACTTTTTTGGCAGAATATTTATGAGTATTACCAAAGTTTTTGATTTCCAGTATTTTTACTAAGGTTTTATTATGAATATCAATATGGTTACTGTAGTAAGACGATGATTAATATTAACTATATTAACCATATGTTAATTATGAAACCCTATTGTATTTGTAAAGATTATTATTATCATTCTTCTGCCCTAAAACTGATTGTGCAGACCAAACCGTAAGGCCTAGAGACTTGAAATTTGGGAGATTGGTAGTACACCGGCTGGCTAGCCATATGCATGGAATCGCCCCGATCGGCCAAAGGGGGGGCGCTACAGTGAACAAAACAAAAACATTTTGAGCCGTAAGGCTTACAAACACATTTTTTTGTGTTTCCTTGCATCATGGCAAATCTTTTGGAATACCACCAAATGTTTTGCTCCGCCCTTTTGTTTTCCTGCTATTTTGGATTGTTTGAACTAGTCCTAGGCCGTTCTCCCAATCGGAACCAAATCAATGCAGTAAGATTCAGCCACAATATGAACATTTATCAAAGGAATTTTGAACTTTCGATCCATCGTCAAACGGTACGTAGTGGGCGTGGCCACTTTTACTAAAATGGTTATAACTCATAAACGGAATGAGATATTATCACCAAATTTGGTACACTTATGTATGGGGTCATTTTGAGGACACACAAAAAATATTGTTTGCCTATGCCTCTTGGTGGCGCTATAATAATTAAAAAACTAAAAATGGCTCTAACTATGGAAACCTTGGTCCGATCAGCTTGAAATTTTGCATGCAGTGGCTTTGTCCATGATGCCATCAAGGTCTATGAGGACAGTCGCATATCTTGAAAAACATGGCCACCATCGACCAATCAACTTTTAGCAGCTATTAGCTAAAGATAAAAAAGGCTGATCAGAACGAAACGTCGCTGTCGTGTTTTTCATGCGTATAAATCATTGTATATACCACTGTGTTTCACTTAGACACACGTTATTCGTACCATATGATAGATTACCTCATTCTGAACAACTTTGCCTCAAGAAGTATTGGTGTGAATCAAATTGTTTGTTAAATATTTAGGATTATAAAAAAATAAAAAATAAAAATACTTACTCAAACTAGTCCTAGGCCGTTCGCCCGATCGGAACCAAACCAGTGAAGAGAGATTCTCTGAAGTGTCCCAATATTAATAAGTATCAAAAAAAGTTTGAACTTTCGATTCATTGTCGCAACGGTACGCCAAAACGTTCAAAGTGGCTGTGGCCACATTTACTTGAATGGTTATAACTCGTGAATGGAATGAGATATTATCACCAAATTTTGGGCATTTATGTAGGATGTCAGTCTGAGGACACATGAAAAGAATTGTGCACCTCTTCCTCTTGGTGGCGCTATAACAGTCACGAATGTAACAAATGTTATATTTCTGTGCTACCTAGCATTATGGTTCTGAAAAATTAAGGCACTTTATCATTGTTTTAGGTGCTAACAGACTGTCTAGTTAATACTTAATATCAGTTGCATATTTACATAAAGAGCTGTAATAGCTTGAACATCGTTAATTGCTGCTTGCAGCTATATTTATTATTAATTATATTTAATGCAGTAAAACCATTGACATTTTTGTGGTTACTATGTTTTTACTACAAATACTACAGTTCAGTTGTGGTTACTGTAGTAAAGCCACGGTTAAAGGGATAGTTAACCCAAAAATGAAAATTCTCTCATCATTTACTCACCCTCATGCCATCCCAGATGTGCATGACTTTCTTTCTTCTGTTGAACTCAAATGAAGATTTTTAGAAAATATTTCATCTCTGTAGGTCCATACAATGCGAATTGTATGCACATACAAAGTGAATGTTGACCAGAACTTTGAAGCTCCAAAAAGCACATAAAGGCAGCGTAAAAGTAATCCATAAAACTCCAGTGTTTTAATCCATGTCTTCAGAAGTGATATGATAGGTGTGGGTGAGAAACAGATCAATATTTAACTCCTTTTTTACTATAAATTCTTCTCCCTGCCCAGTGTGGCGAAGTGCACAAAGAATGCCACAAGCAAAAGAATGAGATTTAAAGTAAAAAAGGACTTAAATATTGATCTGTTTCTCACCCACACCTATCATATCACTTCTGAAGACATGGATTAAACCACTGGAGTCATATGGATTACTTTTATGCTGCCTTTATGTGCTTTCTTGGAGTTTCAAAGTTTTGGAACCTGTTGACTTGCATTGACTTTTCATTTTTGGATGAACTATTGCTTTCATTTTCTTAAGGGGTGGATTAAGGTATTGCGAGGGAATACCAAACTACTTGTGAGAAAACACAAACCTACTGCGAGGGAACGCAACACTATTTTAGAAAATAAATTTCCTCCCTGTCCTCTATGAGGCTCCGTAGGTATAAACTAGCTTTAAACAAGGGGGAAAAATATTTGACAAAGGGGTAAGAAAACTACATCTGTTTTCCTTTTGAATCAAGCTTATTTTTCTTACCCCATCCATTTTACAGCATAATATTGTGCAGCACATATTCATTTGGCATTAACAGATAACAGCATGCACACTGTGTGCGCGAGCAGTGCTAAGATACGTAGAAGTGTAGCGGAAGTGTATCTGCAAGTTGAGTTTCAGTGCTGATCCTATTTTTGCAGCACATAATGAGCAGAAAATAAGGTGCAAATGCACTATTCACTTTATTGTCAGGATAGAGCTGCAGTTCTGTTATGTAGTAGAAACGTTGTCAGTGTGAACACAGACACAGGAAGTGTGAAACAGGCCTATGACTCTTTGGTGTCTCATGGATTACTTGTCTCAATCTGTGTGTATTTTAGGGAGTGAAGGAGCACAAGTGTCGTATCTGTGGCCGTGAGTTTACGCTGCTCGCCAACATGAAACGCCACGCTCTGATTCACACCAACATCCGGGCGTATCAGTGTCACCTATGTTACAAGAGCTTTGTCCAGAAACAAACGCTCAAGGCTCATATGATCGTTCACTCGGAAATCAAACCCTACAAATGCAAGGTACGTCACTGAGTAAACTGGACTTAATTTAACAAGTAGAATCTAAATGTGATATTGTAATGCTCAAAGCATAATGAGAATTATGAGTTGTGACGCTGAATTTGGTTGACTGTTTTCACTTTACTATGTGGTAGCTGGAAAAAGGATACAACCAATACTAACCCTCATGTTGTTCCAAACCCGTATGACTTTCTTTTAACTGACAAATGCAAAATGAGATGCAAGGCACTGGCAGCCTCAGTCGCCGTTCACTTTCATTTCATCGTACCATAAATATGACCAACCCATCATGCAGTCTTTGTTGTTTTGGAATTCTTGTGACCTTGTTCTGGGACTGGCGGGCGAAACGATGACCAGATACGTTTTTGGCAGTTGAGTGTCTCTTCGTCTGTAGGAAGGATATCGCTGCACAAACTGAGTGTGTAACAATGGCTCTCTCGTCCCCCGAGAACAGACCCACAAATAGATTTCATCTCGCTTTCTCTTGCGCTCAGGAGCACTTCCTGTTTTCTCACGGTCCCGTTCGGCCAGTTTACAGTCCCTCTCTCCTCCTGAAGGAAAGGACCACCCTAATAAAAAAATAATGCAAAGGAAGGACAGCAGAAGAGGAGTGCACTTTACAGAACTCGTTCTGTGAGACGACGACGACTCTATTTTCGGTGTAGTAAATCATGAGAATTCCTTCAGCATTCCTCATATAATAAACACTTGATTATGAATAAATCTACTTTCACTCTCTATTTTAAGTTATGGTTAGTGCACTAAAATAAAGCAAAAAGAGAGAAGAGGTGGTGTGTTACAATAATATTACAGTAACATGGATATGTGGTTTTCTTAAGAACAACATGAAGCAGACTCCCTTAACTATTGTAAAATTACTGTAAAACATGACCTCTCATTGGTTATCTAAATAGTTACTCAGTGTTAAAGGTGCTGTGAGTGATTTTAGCCGTACTACTTCCACGAGACTGAGCTGTTGGATTAGCCACGCCCCCCATTTCCAAAATCTGGCAATCCAAAGATACCAAATGAGTTTTGAGAGCAGAAATGGTTGTTAAAAACAACAGTAGTAAAATAGCGCCCTCAACTGACAACTGTAATGAACTACATGGCATAAAAATGGCATTAAGCCTCAATAATTCGCTGAAACTTCAATACTATGAGAACAAGCAACATAATTGACAGGTCGAAAGCATTATTTGCGGTTTACAGAGTCTAGAGCGGTCACAGAGGCCGGTGAGGTATCTTACGACACTTATTTCAGTAATATCTTTCAGGAAGTAGGAAATTTTTTTGCATACCTTTCCATGAAAAAATCGCTTACAGCACCATTGACTTTTTTGGTGTTAAAATAAATACTTTCTCCTATTCCTTAATATGCTTAATATGCAGAGACAGCCATAAGCCATACATTTTCTTGAAATGAAAATTGGATGAAAATTCTTTCAGAAATTCTTCAAGACTATTACATATGTTCTTACACACATGCCAAAAGGCATTTTACCAGGTCAAAGTCTGAATAGTTACTCTCTTCACAGCTGTGTGGAAAGGAGTTTAACAGAATGCATAATCTCATGGGCCACATGCACTTGCATTCTGACAGCAAACCCTTCAAATGTCTTTACTGCGCCAGCAAGTTCACTCTGAAGGGGAATCTGACCCGCCATATGAAGGTCAAACACGGGATCATGGATCAAGGACTGGATGCTCGAGGTAAGACCCATCAGCGGAACACTACTATTACACTATGGAAATATTGTTTTGTTTGTATAGTTTTTAATAATGATGATGTACGTTGTCTCCTCTCTTGAAAGTGTTCAGGCGTCACAGGCGGTTGTGTCTCTCGGCCCCGCTGCGGATTCTGTCCCGCATCCGTCAGGAAGAGCCCTTCGATCTGTCGCAGAAGCCCCACGGGCAGCTTCGACTTTCTCAATCTGATGGCGAGAGTGTCCGCGGCGGGAGCTCCAGTCGAGAAGAAGATGAGGACAGTCTGTACAGAATGAGCCAGTACAGTCCTGATATCTACAACCCAGCGCTGGAGGCCAGAAAGGCCGATGATGAAGATGAGGGGGAGGACGAAGAGGCCCATGAGGAGAAGAAATGTTATGTTGACAAAGAGGAGCATCAGAGCAGAAGTTACTGTCAGAGTCAACAGAGCTCCATCTCTGATGCAGAACTCGACCCACACTGACAAACACAATGTGAAGGATCATGTTTAAAGGGACAGTTCACCCAAAAATGAAAATTCTCTCATCATTTACTCACCCTCATGCCGTCCTGTGTATGACTTTCTTTCTTCTGCAGAACACGAATATTTCAACTCTGTAGGTTCATACAGTGCAAGTGAATAGTGACATAAACTATAGACATAAATGGAGTTGTGGTGGTGTAGTGGACTAAAGCACTGAACTGGTAAGCAGAAGGTTGTTGGTTCAAGCCCCACAGCCACCACCATTGTGTCATTGAGCAAGGCACTTAACTCCAGGTTGCTCCAGGGGAATTGTCCCTGTAATCAGGGCACTGTAAGTCGCTTTGGATAAAAGCGTTAGCCAAATGCATAAATGTAAAATGTAAATGTATAAACTTTGAAGCTCCATAAACATAAAGGCAGCATAAAAGTAATCTGTAAGACTCCAGTGGTTCAATCCATGTCTTCAGAAGTGATATGATAGGTGTGAGTGAGAAACAGGTCAATATTTAAGTCCTTTTTTAACTATAAATCTCCACTTTCACTTTCACATTCTTCTTCTTTTGTTTTTGGCGATTCACATTCTTTGTGCATATCGCCATCTACTAGTCAAAGTGGAGATTTATAGTAAAAAAGGAGTTAAATATTGATCTGTTTCGCACCCACACTTATCATATCGCTTCAGAAGACATGGATTAAACCACTGGAGTTTTATGGATTACTTTCATGCTGCCTTTATGTGCTTTATGGAGCTTCAAAGTTCTGGTCACCATTCACTTGCATTGTATGGACCTACAGAGCTGATATATTCTTATAAAAATCTTAATTTTTGTCCTGCAGAAGAAAGAAAGTCATACACATCTGGGATGGCATGATGGTGAGTGATTGATGAGAGAATTTTCATTTTTGGGTGAACGATT
The DNA here is from genome assembly GCF_019703515.2 of Myxocyprinus asiaticus. Taxonomy (NCBI): domain Eukaryota; kingdom Metazoa; phylum Chordata; class Actinopteri; order Cypriniformes; family Catostomidae; genus Myxocyprinus; species Myxocyprinus asiaticus. The sequence goes on along the minus strand of NC_059367.1, from coordinate 1,150,355 downwards.
TGAGAAGTATTTCCAGTGAAAATGTACAGAAATCTGTGAAAGTATGTTGATTTTCAGAAGTCTAGCATGTTTATTTTACTAGTAAGATTTTATATTATTCAATGAAATTAATATAATTATAAGAATTAAACTGATATTGTCTAATTTTATTGATACAAAATTATTAATATTTTTAAACTATTCCTGACCATTAATGTGTAATTGCTTTTAAATTTGACTTTGATAAATTAAGTGTGAATGGGTTGATCGAGTACTGGCAGCTTCATGATTTTTTCTTTTGTTCATTTTTTTTATCATTTTAAAATGTATGAATCGTGTAAATATGTATGATATTAAATTGTCAAGTGATTATAAAAGTAAATCAGTATTTATGTACAATAAATTCATTTAAAATTGGACTTTTTTACATTTAAATGAACACAGAATACACTACCACTATTGCAAAAATATTTAAAGCTATAATTATGAAGATGGAGTAAATCAATTCTGCCAGTACACTCAAAATATATACATATGAATTACTAATTTCAGTTTCATAACAAAATTCAATCAAATTAAATGTTGTCATTTTTCACTAAATGTAATTAACAAATCTGAAAACATTTATTTATTCTTTTCTTTTTGTTAAAGATTACTCAATTCAATTCTAATACATATTTTTATGAACTTGAAATCCTTAAAATTGTAACAATTTTAAGCATTAAAAATGTATATATATATTTTTTAAATAATTAACATTAAAAATTAAGCAGACTTAGTTATTTACTCTCAGACTAAACATTTTTTGGTATATTTTTAATGTCAAACCATCTCAATATATACACTATATTGCCAAAAGTATTCGCTCACCCATCCAAATAATTGAATTCAGGTGTTCCAATCACTTCCATGGCCACAGGTGTATAAAATGAAGCACCTAGGCATGCAGACTGCTTCTACAAACATTTGTGAAAGAATGGGCCGCTCTCAGGAGCTCAGTGAATTCCAGCGTGGTACTGTGATAGGATGCCACCTGTGCAACAAGTCCAGTTGTGAAATTTCCTCGCTACTAAATATTCCACAGTCAACTGTCAGTGGTATTATAACAAAGTGGAAGCGATTGGGAATGACAGCAACTCAGCCACGAAGTGGTAGGCCACGTAAAATGACAGAGCGGGGTCAGCGGATGCTGAGGCGCATAGTGCGCAGAGGTCGCCAACTTTCTGCAGAGTCAATTGCTACAGACCTCCAAAGTTCATGTGGCCTTCAGATTAGCTCAAGAACAGTGCGTAGAGAGCTTCATGGAATGGGTTTCCATGGCCTAGCAGCTGCATCCAAGCCATACATCACCAAGTGCAATGTAAAGCGTCGGATGCAGTGGTGTAAAGCACGCCGCCACTGGACTCTAGAGCAGTGGAGACGCGTTCTCTGGAGTGACGAATCACGCTTCTCCATCTGGTAATCTGATGGACGAGTCTGGGTTTGGCGGTTGTCAGGAGAACGGTACTTGTCTGACTGCATTGTGCCAACTGTGAAGTTTGGTGGAGGGGGGATTATGGTGTGGGGTTGTTTTTCAGGAGCTGGGCTTGGCCCCTTAGTTCCAGTGAAAGGAACTCTGAATGCTTCAGCATACCAAGAGATTTTGGACAATTCCATGCTCCCAACTTTGTGGGAACAGTTTGGAGATGGCCCCTTCCTGTTCCAACATGACTGCGCACCAGTGCACAAAGCAAGGTCCATAAAGACATGGATGAGCGAGTTTGGTGTGGAAGAACTTGACTGGCCTGCACAGAGTCCTGACCTCAACCCGATAGAGCACCTTTGGGATGAATTAGAGTGAAGACTGCGAGCCAGGCCTTCTCGTCCAACATCAGTGTCTGACCTCACAAATGCACTTCTGGAAGAATGGTCAAAAATTCCCATAAACACACTCCTAAACCTTGTGGAAAGCCTTCCCAGAAGAGTTGAAGCTGTTATAGCTGCAAAGGGTGGGCCGACGTCATATTAAACCCTATGGATTAAGAATGGGATGTCACTTAAGTTCATATGCGTCTAAAGGCAGATGAGCGAATACTTTTAGCAATATAGTGTATATATATTTTTTATTTTTTTTATTTTTATTTTTATTTTTGCCTATTTTTAAGATTTACTAATTTCAGTTTCATAACAAAATTCAATCAAATTAAATACATTTTTACCAAATTTAACTAACAAAACTGAAAATATTCATTTAGTTATTTTTTTCTTTTCTTTTTTCTTTTCTTTCTTTTTTTATTATTATTATTTTATTTTTTTTTTATGTTAAAGATTATTCAATTCAAAGTTAAGTAATTTTGTTATGAATTTGAAATGATTAAAATTCTTAAACATTTTAATCATGGATTTTTTTTTTTATAATTAAAATAAAAAATATCATCTTAAAATAATTTTTGAGTGGTAGGAAGGGTCCTCCATAAGAGCATTATTAGAATGGTTCACAACTACTGTATAATATCACATAAACAGACTTGGTTATTTACTCTAAGACTAAACTATTTTTGTGTATTTTTTATGTCAAACCAACTCGCCAAACAACTGTTATTTGAGTACACGTAATTTTACTCTATTTTTACAGTACAAACTTTTGGACATATTTTCTTCCTTAAAAAGGCAAACACTTCCTCAACAGAAAAGGAAGTATGAAAGAATACTTCACAAACACTGATCAAACGAGCTTCTCTCTGCACTGTGGGTGTTCAAACGCTTTACAGAAGACAACATACTTCTCATTGTTGATGCGTATTATTGTTTCCCAGTTTGGCTTCAGGGGAAGAAAAAAAAAAGTGTTCAGTTTGCAACTTTTAAAACACAAGTGTAGTTCCACAACACAAAGAGAAACAGTGAGAGATTATAAAGGAGAGAGAATTGTCACACCATTCATGATTTATATATATATGACAAATATACATATGGGCCGGATTAACCATATGGGCAATTGGGCACGTGCCCAGGGGCACCACGTCCAGGTGGGCACCACGCGACTGCATTTGTAAAATTGTCTAAGGTCCGTTTTTTATTTGATGGTTATTAAAGTTTTTCAGTATCATTAATCAGGTGTAAATTATTATCCAGAGGTCCGGACGGCTACCAAAACAGAGTTTAGATGGCGCTGCCACGTGGTACATGTTACGTTTGCCAGCGCTTGAAATGATGAGCCAATCACCGTCGTTTATTAATGGAAGGGGATTTTATTAATGCTTTTATAGATACTGCTGAAGTGGATTTACATTCACAGGCATGAATCCTTGAAATGATCAAGTTTTATTCAAAATAACTATCCGGTGTAAAAATGTCTCCAATGAGATATAACACTTTCTTAGATTTAAATGCAGATGAAAGTTTGAGTAAACTGAACATGTTTGTTTTATTCTATAAAGTACTGACAACATTTCTCCCAAATTCCCAATAAAAATATTGTCATTTAGAGCATTTATTTGCAGAAAATGACAACTGCTCAAAATAACAAAAAAGATGCCGTGTTTTCAGACCTCAAATAATGCAAAGAAAACAAGTTCATATTCATTTATAATCAACACAATACTAATGTTTTAACTTAGGAAGAGTTCAGAAATCAATATTTGGTGGAATAATCCTGATTGTCAATCACAGCTTTCATGAGTCTTGGCATGCTCTCTACCAGTCTTTCACATTGCTGTTGGGTGACTTTATGCCACTCCTGGTGCAAAAATTCAAGCAGCTCGGCTTTGTTTGATGGCTTGTGGTCATCCATCTTCCTCTTGATCACATTCCAGAGGTTTTCAATGGGGTTCAGGTCTGGAGATTGGGCTGGTCATGACAGGGTCTTGATCCGGTGCTCCTCCATCCACACCTTGATTGACCTGACTGTGTGGCATGGAGCATTGTCCTGCTGGAAATAACCAATCCTCAGAGTTGGGGAACATTGTCATTGTCAAAGCAGAAGTGAGCAGGTTTTCTTCCAGGATAACCTTGTAGGTGGATTGATTCATGCATCCTTCACAAAGACGAATCTGCTCGATTCCAGCCTCGCTGAAGCACCCCCAGATCATCAAGATCCTCCTCCTGATTAGATGGAGACCTGGAGAGGCCTTCAAGCCACAGTTGCTGGGTTTCCATCCAAAATGTTTCACATTTTTTAAGCACATATCATTAAAGAAATATATGAACTATTGCACGTTTCCATCCACTACGTAATGGGCATTATCATGATGGATCCGCTGATTGACCTCTCCCTGCTTTGAGGACAGTTTTATTTGTAAGATTGGAGCAAGTATCACATTTTATTAAATGCATCAATAAGACACCACAGAACAAGTGTAATAGGGCTGAAACAGCTGCGATGCCCACACACCGCCAGTCTCCGCACACATGGTAGCGCCCTCTGGTGGATTGTGAGGACCCACTTTATCGACCAGCTGTGGGTTAAACATGTCCGAATGACAAGCGCCATGTTCAAAGAATTGTGTGCCATGGTCGGACCTTTCGGTGGGCTACTCACATCAAGCTGTCGCACACTCATAACACATGCACGACTGCCGAATAAACCGTTTCCATCATCTTAATGCGCATTAAGCAGCGTGAAGCATTTACATATTTCCATTGGTCATGGTATAAATAATGGGGGGGGAGGGGGATCAACACCCCTGCCTTAAAGAGACGTTTGTAAATATAAAAACCACTTAAACATGTATTTCAAATCCCCTATAAGGCTGCTCAAGAGTATAATTTTCTCATATGGCGTTCAGACCTTGTTTAGGCGCCACACCTTCTGGGCTTTTGTCCTGATGAAACTCTGAAAGCAAAGAGGAAGTGCTCAGATCCTCTTCCTGTCTTCCAAACACCTCAATGTTTCGGTCCAAAGCCTGTGAACACACACAGAATCAGGTACTGTGAAGCACCTCAGCTGAAGTGAAAGTTCTGGATAAATCAGGACAACGATGTTACTGTAAATGTGCTGCTGAGAAAGGTGCACCACTATGACAAATAAAAACCACACTCGGCCCGTTCAGTTCCACTTCTGTAACACCAGAGACCAGCGGTTTATGGACTGTGTGCAGATTTAAATCCATTTCAGCCAATAACATTAATGGATTGGAGCCTTCTTTAATCTGCTGTGCTCAAGAAACATAAAATAAACTTGTGCTTCTTCAGTCATCTGTTTAATGAATGACTGTGATGGGAAACAGGGCGAGGATGCTGTATAGATAGACGATTCTGGCTTTATTTTAATACACAGACCTTTCCGCCGGTCACTTCATTGTATACATTGTATGTTAGTTTCTGTCATTTGTAAAAACAGTTAGTTCCTCTGAGGATGTTTAGACCAAACAATCTGTTCATCTGCACAAACATGAATCTTTTACTGTCCTTAAAATTTGATTTAGGCCATACGTAAAGAAAATACAAGATACTGATACATAAAAATATTTTTTAAAGCAATTAAGAATAATAAATGAGAATAAAAAGTAATAAAAACATTGATTAAAAAAATGGGAAATAATAATAAATAGTTTAATAAAATAATAAACAGTTTTTCCTCAAATTTTAAAAATGAGAAAATTAAAATAAGAAGAACTGTGACTACACTTATACTTGAGCATTCGCAATTCGTGTATGTGAATATTGAAATACATTTACAGTGGATGTCACTCAGAGGTTTTCTAAGATCAGCGCGCCCTCTATCGAGACAAAGTCCCTTCCAGGGCCAGTCAGACCACTCGGCGGCCATCCCCAAAACAAGCTTTAATGCCCAAAGGCATTAAGTACAACTCCTATCTACTTTAAAAGGGAAAGACCGAAATCTCCGAAACGGTTGTTCAAGATTGCAATCAAAGAACATATTTCAAATCAGCACTAAAACCTGACAACAACTGTGCTTCTTAAGTTCAGATCACGCTTAAAAACGCTATTTGTTCAGGCTTGTGTAGCTAATGCGCATGCACATTCTCGGGTTGATTGACAGGTGATGTCTGTATCTAAAACCTGATTGGCTCTTTTACATGTAAGGCGGGCTTCGTTTTCTACATCCGCCATATTGGGTGTTCCAATTTCTCTCATTCGTTTTAATACAAGTGCTCCGTCTCGGGCTAAATGGTCTCTGGCTCAGTTAACGATACACTTAGAACTATGAGGCGTGTTCGAGAGCTCAGATTGTACCATAGCAGATGTGTTGGGTTAGTCGTAAAAGGTAGTGTAAGATTATAACACATACGATAGGCAAGTGTAAGTTCTGATGCGTTACAAACAATTGTATGAGATAAACATTTATTTTATAATGTTATGCATCAAAGTTAATTCAAACTTATAAAAAAGTAACGATGATTCGCAGTGGTTCTCCCCTCTCTGTCAGAGTGGAATGGTTCAGTCTAAAGATGGCGGCCTCCATCCTGAAGCGTTGTCTGATTCCTGTTCGAAACTTTTCCAAATGTGTCAATCACAGATCGATCGGTGAGTGTCAGTGTCAGTTAATGATTGTTATGTTGTCATACTTGGGTCAGATGTTGATCAATACTGAGCGATCTGGCTTTAATCTTGTGTATGTGTGCGCGTGAGATGCGAGTGGAGGTGACTCATGAACGCGCGCGCGCGCGTTTGTGCGTTTCTGTCAGGGGTCTGACGCAACTAATTTATTAACCTGCTGTTTTTGACCTGCTGATTTCAGTCAGAAGATGTTTGCTGTCGGCTGCATACACAGATACTTCTGTATGGGAGCAGAGACAAACAGATCCACAAAACATCGGTGAGATTTACAACACAACAACAACACACACATGTACATATCAGATATATACTGCAGTGTTTCGACAGAGGGCAGTGTTGTGTTTGAACAGCCCATTGTACAAAGGGGCCTCCGTTTGTTCCTGGGAGGCAGCAGATGCCCTAACCCCGCCCCCACCCTAATCCTAACCATATGGAGCTTGTAAGGCCGAGTGCCCTGCAAGGAACAACCAGAGGCACCTTTGTCCCATCGCAGTTTTGAACAGCACCTTTAGGACGCAGTGTGTGTAAACTTTGTTTTTATGATGATAGGCTGATTTAGGAATGACATATATACCATACTACCCTTACTACGATATATATATAGTTTAAAAATAGTAAGGGTAGTAGTATGCCATTCCAAACTCGACCACTGACAGTCTATTGTAAATGTGCCTCCTTGTATAGATTTTAAAGAATATTTGCATATTTAACGTCTATATCTTTATTTCATCTCCTCCTCCTGTAGCCCAGCTTGCATCTGTGATGGACAGATCGTATGAGAGGAAGTTTCCTGTGAGCTCTTTAATCATCGCCAGGGTGAGACAAGTTGCTTTTCCATCCATATTCTTAAAACTAATTTAAATGCACTTGAAAGATAACATGATGAAACTGCATCTGGGTCATTCTTTCTCAACTAGAGGTCCCCAGCTCAAGATTTTTTTTTTTTGTTTGTTTTTTTTTATTTTTTATGAGTCTCTCAATGTGGCTCTGTGAGTAAATTGTTCAATTGTACCCATTTTCAGTGGTCAAAAACCAAATGTGGGTCACTTTGCATATAGCTGATACTTTTTGTATTTTAAAGAGGAATGTCTGAATACAAATAATGTTGAAACTAGAACTGTATCTTGTTTCCCTCTATCAAAACAATTGCATAGAACATAGCAATTTTTCACAATGCCTGAGTGCCAGAAATACACTGAAATGGTCAAGTTGAATACATAAAGGTACATTTCTAGTTTCAGCATTATTTGTTCTTCAGAAATTCCTCTTTAAATACAATAAGTATCAGCTTTATACAAAATGACTCACATTTGGTTTTCGACCATTGAAATTCAACAATTTGCACATGAAGCCACATTGAGAGCCCCATATATCTGCGATTAAACCATTTAGAGCCCTATAATTGAAGATACCCAAAGAAAAGTTTGTTCTGAACCACAGTCTAAAAGGAAATTAAGATGTCTTTAATACTTCTTGAGTTACAGGCACACCAACTTTGGAAAAAGTGCTTTTTTCCATTTTTTTCACCATTGGCATATAATGCAACAAGGATTGCTAAAGTCAACTAATTTTAGTAACAGATCTACCAATCGTTGTGTAAAAATAAAATAATAATGCTGACACCTTTCTAAAGTTTTTTTTATTTTGTTTTTATTAAAAAAAATTTTATCAGTGGTTTTGGTCCAAAATCAAAGGTGAAAATTGCCATTTTAACCCCCCTCTACAAAATATCGGATTACTCCGTAAATATTCATCCATAACATTTGATATTTTGGCTTTCATCTTCATTTATGTATTTCTTACACCAGAAATAAATAAATAAGTAATATATATATATATATATATATATATATATATATATCAAAATCAAAATTTTGAGCTGAGGATCTCTGGTTGAGTTGACACGGAATGACCCACCTTCATTATGTATATTCATGATTAATGAGGATTAAACTGTCTGATGTAGTTTGTGTTTGAGAGGCATTGTAAGGCAAAGTTAATCTTTTATTACTTTTAGTTTATAGATAATATATCTTCAAGGGAGGAAGTTAATCAAGCAGAATATTATCTATATAAGTAAGTATCATTAAACAAATCCAGCTAATATTTCTTACATTTGACCTTTTGCTCAATACTTATGTTGTAATAGGGCATCTATAGAATTTAGGGATGCACGGATTACCGATATATTTTTTCCTTCCATTTTTAATCCTTTAACCTGGAACTGCTAGTTAATTAATTAAAATCTTCTCATTTGAAAAAGATTTGTCATTTAAAAGCTTGAAATTTGGACTTGCTGCTTTTTAAAGGCTGATTTATGCTTCTGCGTCGAACTTACGGCGTATGCGCTGCGTAGTGGCCAACGCGTTGGTTTGCATTTATAGCTTTGCGTCAATTTGCAATTACACAGCCAAAATTCTGATTATGCATTCATAAATAAACAAAAGCAATGTCATTTGTGGATTCATTAATAATAAATAAAATATTTTGGCATACTTTTGACATTCCACGCTGAAAAGGAAATCATCAAATTAGTTAACTATAACGCTTGGCGAACACTAAATGGGTGACTTTTTAAAGACTTTACAATGCATATAGGTAATATAACCATCTCTTCCCAGGTGCTTTTTAATTTGCTGACAAATTTGAAGTGATAAAAAGATGTTCCATTTCCATAACTTATGAATTATGATTATTTACTGTACACAATACTGTCAAACATACGGTCAAATCATCGTGCAGATAGTAAAGTTTGCAAGTAGAATACAAAACACTCGCATATCAAATTAATGTCAAGTAAAAACCGGTAGACAAGTATCTATATCCACAGTAAAACGAGTCCTATATTGACATAACCTGAAAGGCTGCTCAGCAAGGAAGAAGCCACTGCTCCAATACTGCCATAAAAAAGCCAGACTACAGTTTGCAAGTGCACATGGGGACAAAGATCTTACTTTTTGGAGAAATGTCCTCTGGTCTGATGTAACAAATATTGAACTGTTTGGCCATAATGACCATCGTTATGTTTGGAGGAAAAAGCGTGAGGCTTGCAAGCCGAAGAACAACATCCCAACCGTGAAGCATGGGGGTGGCAGCATCATGTTGTGGGGGTGCTTTGCTGCAGGAGGGACTGGTGCACTTCACAAAATAGATGGCATCATGAGGAAGGAAATGATGAGGATATATTGAAGCAACATCTCAAGACATCAGACAGGAAGTTAAAGCTCGGTCGCAAATGGGTCTTCCAAATGGACAATGACCCCAAGCATACCTCCAAAGTTGTGGCAAAATGGCTTAAGGACAACAAAGTCAAGGTATTGGAGTGGCCATCACAAAGCCCTGACCTCAATCCGATAGAACATTTGTGGGCAGAACTGAAAAAGCGTGTGTGAGCAAGGAGGCCTACAAACCTGACGCAGTTACACCAGTTCTGTCTGGAGGAATGGGACAAAATTCCAGCAACTTATTGTGAGAAGCTTGTGGAAGGATACCCAAAATATTTGACCCAAGTTAAACAATTTAAAGGCAATGCTACCAAATACTAACAAAGTGCATGTAAACTTCTGACCCACTGGGAATGTGATGAAAGAAATAAAAGCTGAAATAAATCATTCTCTCGACTATTATTCTGACATTTCACATTCTTAAAATAAAGTAGTGATCCTAACTGACCTAAAACAGGGAATGTTTTCTACGATTAAATGTCAGAAATTGTGAAAAACTGAGTTTAAATGTGTTTGGCTAAGGTGTATGTAAACTTCTGACTTCAAATGTACATACATGTTTTTGTCACGTTTCATTTATTGCCTTATGAAACAAACAGAATATGGGAAATGGCGTGTCGTTACTTATAGCAGATGACTAAAACCAGCCCCAGAACAACGTTACAAGGTGCAGAGATGTTGAAATTATCCTCACAGAGTGACTTGAGTGACACGTTGTGTATATTGTTGCGGCTGCCCGAGTCCCTGCCTGAAGAAGCTGCAGGCCGTCAGAGATTCTCAGCTGCAACCAAATTATCGACGAAAATATCGGCGCGATAATAATATTTTGATTTTTCCGGTTATCGGCCAATAATATATCGGCTGCCGATATATCGTGCATCCCTAATAGAATGAGTTTGTGTAATTGTAACGGCTACATAAGAAGTTTGATCTCCTCAGGTTTCGTCACAGTCCAAACTGCTGGTATCTACGTGACTGGACCGTTCACAGCTGGTTCAGACACTGTCTGAAATATGGAGCCAAAGACAAAGCCCTTTACACACTGAAGAACAAGGTCTGGAACATGCCATTACAGTTTTTCTTTATAATAAGACCAATATACTATATATATATACAGTGGACCGATGTATCAGTTTTACAGATGAATCGGTTCCGCTAGTTCCTTTTTGGAACTATCGGTTATCGGCAAAAATCAATGGCGATAGTTGCTGATATTATTTATTTATTTTTAATTTTTTTGTGTGTATTTTTATTTTTGATATTTTTTTTTTTCCTTTCTCCGTGTTCTTCTGTGTGTGTGTGTGTGTGTGTGTGTGTGTGTGTGTGTGTGTGTGTGTGTGTGTGTGTGTTTTTCTCGGAGTTGAGGGGAGTCCAGTTTACTAACTAATGAAAATGAGTGTTCCAAAGAGGACTTGTTGTTGAGTAGATATGTTAATCATAATTTCATGTTAATATTCTTGTTGATTTTGACTAACTGTGTCCCTAGAGAAAAGTACAAAACCGGATTACTGGAACAGCAGACAGTTATGACAAATGATCACTAATGATCTACTATTGATGAATTACTGCTCATGCACGATTTATTAGCCTATCTGACAACACACTTTATAGTGTTTATTTTGTGATACATTGTAGATTATTATAAGAGTGCATGCTTTCCTTCTTTCCCATGTGAGCTGGGAGAGCAGGCATTTCAAAATAAGAGCCCTCTTCGGTTTTATTCATAGTTAAAAGTCCAGCGTTATACACCTAATTCTTTTATTTATTTATTTATTTATTTATTTATTTATTTATTTTCTGGTTATTTTGGGGATTTTGGTTGCATGATAAACATGCATCTGGGATTTTATTCATTTTGGACTCTTGTTGACTCTTGTTGACAATAATTGAATGTCTGTGCCCGTCTTACTAAGGAAGGACTAAGAAACTATTTTTAACATTCAATTAATACATTTTAAAAATATCAGCTGATTAATAAGCTTGACAAAATCCAATATCAGTTGACCACTAGTCCAAATGTTCTCACTTTGTGAAATGACCTTTAAAATAAATAATGTTGTTCATTTTACTCTCATAATGTACTGCCACAGATCTTGAGTTTAAAGCGTGCATTTGTATGCTGTAAAAAAAGTTTTATTTCTCCTGTAGGTTCAGTTTGGCATGTTTCCAGACAATTTCATGTTTAATCTTCTTATTGACTCCTATTTAAAAGACCAAGACTTCAAAGGTTTGTAACGCTGTTCATCATTCTGTGGATGCTATTTGCATCAGACATACAGTAGACGATCATGAAAGTCTCTTTACTGGTCATGTGTGCTCTCATGTATGAATCTCATGTCACGTGTTCGATTCAGGAGCGTGTTCAGTTGTGGAGGAGGTGATGTTTCAGGAAGCTTTCGACCAGATGTCCACTCAAATACTGTCACTTTACACCCTCAGCAAATATCTGGCAACCAAACCTGAACTCAGTGTAAGCAGATCAGTACTGAACCTAGCAAAATAATCAAATCATGTCACATAGTTTTGGACACTTTTATTTAATTTGAGGTGTTTGTGTATAGAGCTGGTACAATGACTAAAGCATTTGAATCTAAAAGATTTTTGTGTACATTTTTTTATTTGTAAAGTTTTTAATTTTTAAAGAGGTGCAATTAGCTTTAAAAATACAGATAACAGAATAACAGGTTTGAATTTTCAGATTGAAAAAAAATTCAGAACTCCAAATACAAATCTCTCACGTTCCCATCTCAGAAATTCAGATTGTAAACAAACTAGCCCGAAGGTCAAGCAAAGCTGGGTTATTTACTTGCGCCACTCAGTGGTCAGCGTGTATATTAAGAAATCAACACTGGCCAAGATTAATCAATTACTACTGTCTCCTTAAAATGATTCACTTATGTTTTCCTCTTTTGTAAGTCGCTTTGGATAAAAGCGTCTGCCAAATGAATAAATGTACATGTAAATATCACATATCATTACTTAGATGAGGTGATTATCTTTCAACCGAGTCCACATTTAAGGTAATCAGATGCATGGATCATTAGATAATACACATGAAGCGCAGTGTTACATATGGCCACCAGGAGATGGCGCCAAATACATGACACAGACTCAATGATGACTCAAATGACACAGAATGAAACTCATTCTGTGAAATCTCATTACTAAAATCATGTCTGCATGCTATGCAAACCTTTAGTCATTGTTGTGTTTGCATGTGTAATTAGTTCTTTTGGACACGTGGAGACGTTTTTGGACACTGATAAATTATTTTTGTAATGCTATCCACCTTTTTCCTGAACGTGGAAGTGTTCCACGATTCGACTGTTTTCAATTTCTTGTCTCCAGTGTTTTCACTCGCATCGGTGTATGTTCTTAGCAGTGATGTAATGTTTAAGGTATTTCATTGGTAAAAATTTACTGTCAGTAAATATTATATATAATAAATATTAATTTATTTATCGCACATTATACATTTTGCACATATACAGTGAAATTCTTTTTTTCACATATCCCAGCTAAGCTGGGGTCAGAGTGCAGGGTCAGCCATGATACAGCGCCCCTGAAGCAGATAGGGTCAAGGGCCTTGCTCAAGGGCCCTACAGTGGCATCTTGGCAGGGCTGGGGCTTGAACCCCCAACCTTCTGATCAGTAACCCAGAGCCTTAACTGCTGAGCCACCACTGTCCCTAATGGCCTAGTGTGTAGATGTCATGAAGCGATGGTCCGAGGTTAGTTATGTTGATATCATTAACTACTTTGTGCAGCTGTTGGCAGTCATAACAACTCAAGTTTATTTTTACTCCAAAAAAAACTTAAACGGTTGTTCTTCTCAGTGTAAATCGCTGGTTTCGGTTAATTTTACATTTCATCTTGAGACCAGAAACAGAAAACAGGCAATTATAATCATCATGGCGCCGCCTAGGTTGCTCAGGAAAACTGTGGATAACTTTTGATTGCTTTGTCATATCAACACAACATTTGTCTCAGATACAGTTGACATGATTGGGAGCAAAACAAATGCAGTTTTTGGGAGCCACCTTATTTACACCCAAGAGATATATAATGACAAGAAAAGAAAAGTACATTTTTGCATCAATTATTTTTGTGGGTTTTTTTTCCAGCAGTTTCTTAGGCTGAGAATCTCAGAATGTATCATAATCTATTTCTTTAAAAAAATGAAAAGTTTTCTCTACAATGATACCAAACACTTGACCCTCCTTGTGTGAGTTTTTTATTTATTTATTTATTTATGTATAAGCCTTTAATTTTGGGTATGCCACTGAAACATGAAATCTTTAAAAATATCTTCAGAGCTTGTAGGGTTCATTTAAAATGTTACCACATATTCTGGTAATATAAAGTCTGCAATGATAAGGGGTAAAAAGAATCATAATAAACAAAAGAATATTAATGAGCTCATACTGTCCGAAAACACTGTAATCAGTAGTGAAAACACTCGCTTTCATGTAGCAGCAATTTATGAATTCAGTAACGGACACAATGCTTTTACCACAATGTAAATTTGGCTTGAGCCGCGCAGGTCTGCTAAATCAGCACTGCAAGTAAATAACTCGGCTTTGCATGATGTTTGGCCTAGTTTACCATCTGAATCTCCCATCGAGTTCTGAATTTCTGCTTAATCTGAAAATGTGAACCTCATTATTTTATAATCTGAATTTTTACAGAAAAATTCACGTCTAAAACATTCATAACAAAAAATCTGCTATTTAAAAATAAACAATCATAAAATGCGCCACAATAGTCTTCAGTTTTGTTAAATGTACAATTCAGATTAATGTCATTTGATTTAAAATGTTTAATTACATGATATGCCATTAAATTAATCGCATAAATATTTGCTAATATCAATAAAATAACAATAATTAAAAATGTATAATGATTAAATAATTATTTTATAAATATAATTATATATATATATATATATATATATATATATATATATATATATATATATATATATATATATATAAATATTTTATTATATAAATATAATGTAATATAATAAATTCAAATTATATTATAAATAGTTATAAAATAGCTTTAGAAGCTTTATAAACCTTTTAAAGAAAATACATTGTTTATTTTCATATTATTGGAACATAACATAAGCCTATCATTGGCCAAAGCAACCCATTTTGCAATCGAATTCGTAAATTTGTCCAAGATAGGTTTATTATCGGGACGCATCAATGTACACCTGCGTCAGATGGACGATTTTGAAGCATCTTACTTTGGTTGCATCGTGTCATAAATGCAGCGTTTTAAGGTCGTTGTGTGAAGTTAAATGAAGTTTGAAATTTAGAAATGCACGTATCAGGATCCGTGCATTTGGAATTGCGCTCCGTACAGCTGTGTTCGAACACAAGAATGTGTCCGTCCTCATCTTGTGCTGTCACTAATGTCAAACAATCCTGAGTGTGTTTGTTGTCTGCACTGCTGGAGTTTTGCTTACTGCCCCCTGCTGAAAACAGGTGGTACGTCAACGGTAGAAATATTCTTTATTACGGTCCGGGGATATGATTCATTGTGTAAATATTTTTTTAATGCAATATTTTTAGACAATTAATCGCACTGAACTAGCTTGTTAAATCGGCCACCCTAACTCAGATACTTTTGTCATTGTTATAGCTCCATATTTGTGTTGCTCGTGAAATGATGTTGAATCCAGTTTGATTGTATGTGTTGTAAATGTTCAGTGGCAGGAAGAGAGGAACATCGGAGCGTCGCTGCTGTTAGCTGGACTGAAGCAGGAGAACTCTGTGGGATTCAGCGCTCGGCTTTTGGGTTCTGCTCTTATTGGTGTGTAA
Source organism: Myxocyprinus asiaticus (assembly GCF_019703515.2). Taxonomy (NCBI): domain Eukaryota; kingdom Metazoa; phylum Chordata; class Actinopteri; order Cypriniformes; family Catostomidae; genus Myxocyprinus; species Myxocyprinus asiaticus. The sequence continues at coordinate 1,134,824 of NC_059367.1, read as the reverse complement.
TTTCTATAACTGATCAATTAAATGATAACAATGCATGCATATTCTCCTGTAATGCCATTTTGATTGAATAATTTGAAACATCACTTTAATTTGGTTTTAATCTGTCTTTAATCTCCAGGTAAAGTGGAGATATCTAGAGGGATCCACTCTGTGTTTCATGAGATGCCATTGACATGGACGACTGGTTATCTTGGGCGAGCCCTCGACATCATGAACACTGTGTGTGCCGACTTCAGAGACGTGAAGTTATCTAAGGAAGTTGTGAGTATTTATGAAGATAACATGCTAAATTACTGTAATGAGGCTTATTTATTACTATGTTACATATTTACTTCGCCTGAGGAAATGTCTGAGAGAAACCACACAAGCAAGTGTTTTTAAAGTAAAATAGCAGTTAATGTTTATGCACAATTCTGACAAGAATGTAATGCTTTAAAGAAATTAGGAGAACTTTTGAAAGTTACATTCATTTGGACATTTTGCACAGACATTTTTTGTTTTGTTTTATGAACTATTTGTGGAAATAACCTTTTACTTTAGAACCAAAATATCAGCTAAGAGCTGCCAGTGTTGTGTACTTGAGCAGTTAATTCCAGGATACTCCATGAGAAATGTTCCTGTAGTAAAAATGTCTCTTTGAATACGAAATCATCCGTATCATGATGTAATACAGCTTGACTGGTACAAAAACCAAAGTCATGGGTTCGATTCCCAGTGTACAAATGCTGATAAGACATTGAATGCACTGAAAGCCGCTTTGTTTTAACTTTGATACAATGAGCAGTTATTGAAGATTGGGCCTTTTCTGCATCTTTCAGCTGGAGTTTGTGGAGAACATTCTCAAAGATCTTTCAACGCATACTGACAGTCAGAACTCTCCAGACGAGACCGAGAATGACCTAGATGAAGAAGATCAACTGGAGAGAGCAAAACTACCACAGTACATCAACCGCTTCAAGGTTGGTTTTCAAGCACTTTTTCTGTTTCTCAGATAAAATGATGGAGACTTTTAAAATGCTGTCCACTCCTGCATACTTTGGAAAAGGATGACATTAGGAAACTAATAATGGTGTTTTAGAAAGAAAACGGTTTAGTGTGGACTAGAGGTAGACCGATATATCGGTTTTACCGATTAATCGTTAAAACCGATTAATCGTTAAAACCGATTAATCGGCACCGATAGTTGCTTCTTGGAGCAATCGGTCATCGCAAAAATCTGTCGATAGTTGCTGATCGTTTTTTTTCATCCTTCAGGCAATTCAAAATAAGAGTCCCCAGTGTGTTTCGGGCTTGTTTATATTAAAAAGTCCTGCGTTATGCACCAAATCTTCATTTTTTTTTTCTGGTTATTATTGGCATTTTGGTTGAACAAAAAACTGCATCTGGGATTTTATTCATTTTGGACACTTTGTCTTTGCCCGCCATAGTAAAGAAAGAATTTTGACATTGTATAGAACAATTTTAAAAACTATTGGCCGATTAATCGGTTATCGGCCTTTCCCACCACCGTAGTTATCGGTATCTGCAAAATCCACTATCAGTTGACCTCTAGTGTGGACGTGGCCTAAATGAATAACAAAGAGTCCCACATTCTGTTTCTAAACTTAATGCTTTGGCAGGAGCTGAGCGAACGACTCGCAGTTCAGGACCAGATCGATTCGAGAAGCCTGGAGTCCCTTACGTCCATCCTGACGCAGCAGACGCTGACCGCCTGTGAGGAATCAGACATCGCCGAGTACCAGACGAGAGTGCGACACTGGGAGGCCGAACGACATCAGCTCATTCAGAGAGAGAGAGAGATGAGAGAGAACGCCCAGCGAGAGCGTCTGAACAAACAGAAGACGAGTGCCGCCCAGTAACTCCACAATGTGACGGTTTATATGTTGATGTCTCAACTCGTCCGAGACGCTTCCTGGTAACTTTACCAGATGGCAGAGCATTGTTTGTCATGTTTATTGTCATTGGTTGGGTCGATTGAGATAAAGTCTGTGTATGAATATTATTTTAATCTTTTTTTTTCAATGCCCTGTAAATCTGAACAGTATAAATAAACTATAAAAGTTTATCAATTCTCATATTTGGTCACTTTTTTCATACTGATTCTAAGTATTAAACTACATGACCTTAGCACTCACAACACAAAGACAGTGTGGCGTTAAGTATTGTTTTGACGAGCACCGTTCACATTTTCTTCAGAAAATGTAAAAATCTAGTTTTATTTGGCAGGAGTGTATCGTCTAAATGGTTTTGTTTGGGTGTGTCTTTGTTTTGACTTGTGTATTATACAACAGTGTTATCGATCAAACAAGCAGTTCTACTGTAATTCTTCACCTTATGTTTCTTGGAATCAGTGTTTCCTCTGATCGCACACACAATCACAGCGGACAAAACACATTCTGTTCTCCTCTGGTGAGACTGTGAATGTCACTGTGTTTCTGAGCTTATCTGGAGACTCTGACAAAAGAGGAAAAATCAGTAATCTGAAGCTATTTTTAAGGAATTCCTTTATTTCTGTACTGGATTTTGAAGATATTTTGCAGCTGTAGTTGGTGGAATGCTTTAACAACTTAAACCAGCCCAAGTTGTTTTGCTGGTCTTACCTGGTCTCCAAGTCTGGTATTTTGCTGCTTTTAGGTCATTTTTAGCTGGCCAGGCTGTGAGACAGTTAGCATTGGAAAGTCTGATTCATTTTAGTGAATCGTTTGAACAGATAGTTTGTTTTAATAAGATGTTGAAAGAAAAACGATGCAAAACCGAGTCTCCATACAGCATTTTACATTTTTTTCCTTTTCTCCCAATTTGGAATGCCCAATTCCCACTACTTAGTAGGTCCTCATTGTGGCGTGGTTACTCACCTCAGTCTGGGTGGTGGAGGACAAGTCTCAGTTCTGAGACCGTCAATCCGTGCATCTTATCACGTGACTCGTTGTGCATGACACCGCGGAGACTCGCAGCATGTGGAGGCTCATGCTACTCTCCACGATCCACGCACAACTTACCACACGCCCCATTGAGAGCGAGAACCACTAATCACGACCACGAGGAGGTTACCCCATGTGACTCTACCCTCCCTAGCAACCGGGCCAATTTGGTTGCTTAGGAGACCTGACTGGAGTCATTCAGCACACCCTGGATTCAAACTCGCGACTACAGGGGTGATAGTCAGTGCTTAATTTTTTTGTAAAATTGCTGTTTATACTGTAAATATATATATATATATATATATATATATATAATACACACACACAGTATATATAATTTATAAATATAAACTTGGCCCCCAAGCAATGTCGTTTGGTCCAATCAGGCCCGCGACCAAAATGAGTTTGACACCCCTGCCCTAACTCGTCCGTTCGCACGTGTCTGTGAGTGAGAGTGCATGTACAAAAGTTATGTAGGACTATTTAGTTTTTCATTAATTACAAAACAACACAGTGTTTCGCCGGGTCTCGTCGGGCCCGGGTCGGGTTCCAGAACTCTAATAATTACAACAAGCTAAACCAGCTGATGAGACTATTTTCCATTTCCCTTTTTGATTTGTAACTAGTAGCCCCCTATGAAACATGCAAAATATATATATACAGTACAGTGCGAAAGTCTTAGGCACATAAGCTGTTTCACAAAAGCATTTGTCTTAAGATGGTTATTTATATGTTCAGCTTTAGTGTGTCAATAGGAAATATAAATGTTAGACTCACAAACATGACTTTTGTAAATAGAAAAGATTAGAATAGAAGAACAGGGAGCCCTGCAACAGATGTCATGGCCCCCACAGGGCCCCCCACTGAACATCGCGTCTGTCTGAGATTACATAAAGAGACAGAAGCAATTGAGACATATTAAATAGATAGAAGAACTGTGGTGAATTCTCCAAGAAGTTTGGAACATCCTATCTGCCAACAACCAAGAAAAACTGTGTCCAGTTGTATCCAGGAGAATTGGGGCTGTTTTAAAGGCAAAGGTGGTCACAGCAAATATTGATTTAGCTTTTTTATGTTTACTGGACTTTGTGTGACATTAAGTGATAAATGAAAACTATTTATGTCATTATTTTTGAAGACATCCTCACCATGCAACATTTTTCACAAGTGCCTAAAACTTTTATTTTTTTGTTTGTTTGTTTTTTAGTTTTCCTAAAAATTAATGTCCACATATGTGGGCAGTGAGACTAAGTTGTGACATTTCAAATAATATCAAGCTATAGAAAATTTGATTTTTTTTTTTATTCATCAAATAGTTTATGATGTGTCCAGGAGTGTTGATTATTCATGTTTTATAGACGTTATAGACATTACATCAGAAATTAGCATAATTAATTCTGATTCAAAGTAATGACCAGCATCATCCAATCACTGTCAATCATGTTAAAATAAAATGATACATTATAAATTCTGAATCTATGTACTGATTATCATTGTCACATGTCTGTCAAACATGTTGAGTGATCCAAACATCATCTGCAGCCTGAAACTGAACTTTTGATCAGATTTTAGGAGTGAATGCACTTAACTGCATAGAGAGCTATAGGATGCTCCCTTGCTCCCTATTTAGTGAATGACTTAACCTCCAGTGTGCTGTCTGTCTGCACTGATCTCAGAACAGTTTGAAATGCACCTTATTTTCATCCTAACTCCATATAAAGCCTCTGAAAGCAACATTATTCAGCTTATGAATGCATCCATTTATTCTCAGTGTGATAATACACAGACAGTGAATATTGGATATTTAAACTGAAAATGTGCCTATAGTCCACAAATGTGGTCATTGTGTTTAACAGCATGGCGTTTTGTGATAAATCGTTCAAATTAATAAAAATGTCATATCAGATGAAACTACAGACTCTAATCTTTTGACTCAAACAAGTTTCAATGTAGAAACTTAATGAGGTTTCTTACCAGATGTAGTTTTGTTGCCATTCCTCCCAAAGACACTCAGCTGAGACTGGCCATGTTGTTTTGTCACATGACTCTGTGTGTCGAAAGTTTAACCTTTTAATGACAGCACAAAGTCTCCTGAACTGAGAACAGTCGGTTGAAATGAAATGAAATTATGCGTTGCAAATAGCAAAGCCAGAAGGTAATGTCCACGAAGGTGGACGCGGGGTCTCAGGAGGTTAAGCCAATTTTATCACAAGCCATGCTGAAAAACAAAATAAACACTGGCATTACTAGTACAGTTGTGCTGCAATGTTTTTCCAAGAGTCTATATGTTGCAACATTTGATGTACGTGTCTAATGACCTATAGGCTACATTTTGCTTATACTGTAGAATCGTAATGTTCTTTCTTCTTACAGTGCAGGCAGCATGTCAGAAATGTTGTAAACATGTTCTGACATGATCTGTTGTGTGTGTAAACACAGTTAGTTTAGAATTAGAAACACAGCGTTGTTTTGAAGAAATGCTGTCAGCCAATCAGCTCAAATCTGCTTCTATTCAAACTGTTCAATATTCATTGTGTGAATCTGGCGGCGATTCAGCCAACAAAACACAAACATTCCTCCGTAAAGACGTTCCCACTGGCATGCTGTAAAATCTCTTTCCTAACCCTAATCTGTGCCCGACGGTGTTTTCTAAGGTGCAAAATAGTTTAATATCTCCATTAAGTCTTGTTAAATAAAGTGCTGTTTTTCTTACATGGTTTGTTGAGGGTTAATAAGGCTTGTGTTTTTAAGATTGAGTATTTGAGGCAAATGCATTCGTTCTGTTTGTCTGTGTTTTCTAGTGGATCACTTTAGCCTTTTAGAGGTGATGATGGTGTCGTTTTCATCATGGTTTGTTCAAACATTCAGTCCAGTCATGCGGTGTGTAACAGGAAGTTTATTCACATCAGTGATAATGTGTCATGACCTCTGCAAGTGTTTTTGATGAACTTGCATAATAATTACTGATGAAGTTTTATTGAAGCAGGCTGCTGTCAAATGAATAAATCACAGACAATATAAATGAATGTAAGACTACATCAGCCAGACCGATAAATTGGACCATATTTTGTTATTTTGAAATGATCTATCAAACGTCTTGGCAATTAATAATCACGCCAGCATGCTTTTATTCTACCTACTTTGATTAGGGGTTTTTTCAAAATACCTAAACCAAGACCAAACTTTAAACTCACCAAACTTGGCACAGACCTTGAGACTGTTCTGGCTTAGTGTGCTCTGTCTTTTCTAACTGATCAGAGTTACGGTTTTGGCGAAGCGGATGATGAAAACTCCCATAGACTTGCATTGACGGGATGCTCGTTAAAGCCTATCGCACACACACACTACACGACTCAAGCTCGTCGTTGCAGACGCTACGACTGATTTCAAACCTGCTTGAAATATGGCAGACGAGTCGTCAGGTGTGGTCACTTTCCAGATGAGCGAGAGACACTGAAATACAGAGAGAAAGCAAGAGGTGAGCAATGCATTGAGAAGAGACAAAAAAAAAGTCTTCCTACCCGCTGTCTCATGTTCTGCAGTTTTTTTTTTTCATTCTGTGCAAATCAGAGCAAAAAACTGGCATGAGCCCTTCTGTCATGTTGTTTGTTGACATGTTTTTACGAATAAACTTGCTGTGTGCATGAGTTTGTGAATTAATTTCGGTATCGAATCTTTAAGATGCGTTTTGGGCGATCCATTTGATGCATTGCCAGTTATGTGTGGATTTAAAAGGATATAACGATGCGCAAATTTAAGTGAATACATTTACATCTCAGAATATTCATAACTGAGAATTCTGCTCTAATCATCAAGTTTGTGCTCATATTAAATGCAGATGTAATGATTGGTGTATGCCTTCTTGAAACCAGAGATTTTCCCCTTCAAATACAAACCCAAGTGGTCAAAATAGACAACCGGGTCTACTTGTGATCGGATCAGCCAAAACATATCTTCAGTACCAATGTAAAAGTGGAGCTTGTTCGTGTAGTAGTTGATACACCCAGTTGTGTAGTGTGCGCACCACCAGGACCGAAAACAACAGACTGTTATGTTCGGGTCATTTTTGACCCGTTTAAGAGTTAAAAACAGTGAAACACTAGGCTTAATCTTAAGTTCGGTCAAAATGCTTTTGGGTTATCCTCAACATTGACAAAATGAATATGTAAAAAAAAAAAAAAAAAAAGATTAGGTTTTTATAATATTTGTTTACATTTATGGAATGTCAGTTTTGCCTACACCCATTATGTTCGGGTCAAATACTGCTGGTTTTCAATGCAGCTGTGAAGCTTCTCTTGAGCCAAGAGTGCCATAGGATCTCTCTCTCTCTCTTAAAGAGATAATAAACATTATTGTTACTTTTACTTTGTCAAAATCAGCAAAGATTTCACGTAAAAAAGACTTGTGACTAAAAATATGAAGGTGATCATTTTAGACCATTTTTCAAGGTCTTTTGTTTTCCGAAGTACAGAAACTTTCACTGGCTGGCAGTAGACAGTAGAATCTACTACACTGTATACAACAGGATTTCAGCAAAATATTTATGTTGAAGATGTCCAGTTTTTAGAAAACTGTTTATGTAATATGATACGCACTGCTTTATAGGGTTAATATTTGCAGATATTATACACAGACCTGCACATACTGCCAAAACTGTGTGTAGTGCACAAACACACACTTATATACACATACACACTTACACACTCAAACACACTCGCACACAAACTCACACTTATACACACACACAAACACTCACGCACACTTGTACACACACACATACACAAACGCATTCGCACGCACACACTTACAGACTCACACACTCAAACACACAAACACTTACACACACATACACACACACTCATGCACACACTTACACGTGCACACTTACACTCACACACACTCGTGCACACAAACACACACACAAACTCACACAAACACACACAGAGTTATACATAGTTGTTCAACTGCACAATGTTGATTTGACAATACTGTCAATGTATTTGCTGTACAATAATATGTTTTTTTTATATATATTCCTATGGTTGTAATGTTGCAGAATATAAACCAGTCTTTCAGACTAATTACATTTGTAAGTAATATGAGTATCAGCTTATTTTAAGTACTGTAAATCCTTACAGTAAAGCTAAAGATTTACTGTATATCTATTGTATATGTGTAGTACCGCAACTCACAAATAGGTGGCGCTCTTTCCAGTTAAAATGGTACTATAGAAACCTTTATTCAGTGTGATAACATGTAGGTAAGTCTATTTTCAAGTTGATAAGTGCCAGCATGTGCAGCGCAAAATGAAACGGGACATCCATTTGCTGTTGGCACGATGGACGCACCTCAACGGATGCTTTCAGTGTCGACAGCATCACTGATTATAATGGGGTTCTACTGATTTTGACGCGTCCGGTGTAGACAGGGTGTTAAGGCGGTTGCACCCCAGATGAGAAGTGCCACGTCACGGCTAGGACACGGCACAGGTATCGAACACGGGGCGTGTCGATGCGGTTTAGGTTGCAGACAGTACACACAAATGTTACCAAGGTTTTTCTCTTGTTCAAGAATGAAGATCGCTAAAGTAAATAATCGATGTCCTTTGATAATGATTTGGGTTGAATTTAATGGAGAATATGCGAGTTGCGCTCCGTGGCACGGCAGAAATTGGAGCAGCCTCCGGAGTCGTAGCTGGACGGTGGGCGTACCTTCATTGAGAACAGTTGTTTTGAATTTTAGAACGTGCCATGTTGTCCGCCAGATGCGTCTGGTGTGCGACTCCCTTTAGTGTTCGGGTAGTAGCCAGGAAATTACTTTTGGGTGGGCCTCAATCAAAAAAATGGATGGGATAATTTTTGCCCAAATTTTCCTTTGCAACAGAGAAGCGATACGCTCAAATAGTTCTTTCAGAAATCAGAATTTATGATTTATTTTTTACTATTTTATAAATATGTATTTGAAGTCAAAGAATAATCTTTAATATTCTAGGTGGGCCTGTTATATTTGGGTGGGACCAGGCCCACCCCGGCCCACCCTTGGCTACACCACTGAACACAAGCCCTTTAATCTGCTCTCTCGCTTCATCTCGCTCAGTCTGAGTTTGAAAACGGGAATGAATAAATGGGATTGGTCAGTCATATTTTGTGTAGGGGCTGGAGTGGGTGGTAATGAGTGGGTTGTTTGATGGCCTTTTCCACCTAATCTGATTTGTGAAATCTGTCAAATTTGATACGCCACATACGCCACAGGAAGTGGTTTCACGTATCGTGTCTATCTGACAGGTACTAAATGAATCAAATGTATTCTGGGCCGTTTCATCCACTTATTCTATTATGATGCAAAGCCAAAGTGATCTTAAATTTGATTGCCATTCTTGGTATCATGCAGCTCTGATGTGTTTGGGGGGTTTTTTTCCTGTGAAAATGAATTTGCCTGTTCCAGCACATAACCATAAATGCTGAAATGATCTGGTATGATGGAGACTAATTCTAATCATGTAAATTTTATTTGGATTCTGATTAAAGCTTTCCTCCTTTTTCCAATCAAAGACTCTCTATTTACCTGTGTTAACTGTTTACATGCACTAAACCTGGAGTTTTTAAACAACAGGGAGGATGCAATGAAAGTGAATGGTGACTGATGCTGTCACTCTCTAAGAGATGAAAGAAAGTAACTCGGATTTGGAACAACATAAGGGTGAATAAATTATGACTGACAGTATTGGTGTGGCATTAGCCAGTGAATTCATCGCTTGAGTTTTTGTTCAGATATTGCAATCAGACATCTCCATTTGCCAGTCTAAACAGTTTACTTTTAATCCAGACAATACTGAGGTCGTTTTTGTCTCTGGAGCATCATTTACATTTAAGAGATGTTATCACGGGCCAAACAAACATGCTCGAATCCTGTCCAGAAATCATACGAAGTAAAGATGGGCACATGACCTCAAATCACCCCTGTAAACACTGAATTGGACACAGGAATTCCAAGTAAGCCTGGGAATTCCCAGTGCCCAAGAACAGCTTTGTAAACAAATGCTTGTCATTTCAGTCCAAGTTATGGATCCATAACTAAATTTACTATGATGCACAGCTTACTGCTCTACACTACCAGTCAAAGGTTTGGATATGCATACTCATTATTTATTATGACTATTTTCCACATTTTAGAATAATTGTAAAGTCATCAGAACTATGAAAGAACAAAAATGGAAGTATACTGTAATTATGTAGTGACCAATAATTATTAAAAAATCTTTATGACGGCTCATGGAATTTTTCTACCGTCTAAAATGTCAAAATAAATCGGATCAAAGCTTGGAATGGGAACGGCGGTTTTCCACTCGACTCACTGGCAAACTGGCGTGTCAGCACTTGTTCTTGGCTATAGATCTTGCTGTAATTCTGTAGGTAGATGTTGTGTTTAGAAATAGAAAAGCTCTTTGGCAAGACAAAAACACAAATGATGTGCCAAAACCTCAGTGTTTCTATTTGAACTGTTGATTGGCTCATGATTACACAGCGCTGTTATCACATTCATATCTAAACTCTCATAATGCCACATACTTGTAGAAATAATATGTTGATTTTGTTTGGAATCTTTGGGGTCACACAGGTATAAACATGTACATAAACTAGCTTTATATAAAACATTCCTGACTGATGAGGGTTAATTAGACACAACAAATGGATCAAATATTTGTTGATGGTTAAACTCATGATGCTTTTCCTTGTTACCTGTCGCACAGAGACTATAGTTAGTATTATTGTGGACATTTTGACGTTCAAATATGTTGTAAATATAGCAGAAAAGATTAAGTACTTTTTACAATAAATAAGTTCAAGTGTGAACTTAAAAATATTAAGCAAATTCTACACTGGTGCTTTAAATGAAAAGGAATACTCTATAGCTATTCATGATTGTTTATCTTTACAGTGTATCATTATGTATCAATCCTGAAGTAGAAAACCTTGTCATATTTATGAGTTAATTTGAGTACATTTCACAGGTAGATAAAATAAGTACATTTGCTGTAACTTTTCTAAGCTGGTGTTCCCAGCGTGCTTGAATAATTAATGAGCTTCTATGGTTGTTGTGCATTGGATAACTTCTTGTTTTGGGAAGTCTGAAGTTCTTTTTCTACTCAAAATTATCCATTCATGATCAACTAAATAAATATCTGTTGATGGTCACTGTCATGTTGTGCACCAAGTGTTGAGGTCTGCGTTTGCAGCTCTGTACAGTGTTTCTAAAGCCAATAATGCAAGGTGACGTTGTCTAATAGACTTCACAGCATGCATTATATTTTTCCCTGTGGAAGGTTTAAAGGAACGTGATTAAATATGATTAAGAGAAAAGTTCAGAATGTTAAATGTAGTAACAAAATGTTCATTTAAAATCTAAAAATGTATTTGATATAATGTGCATCAGATTTGTAAGTAAACGTTACTGTATGAACTCAAATGTTTAAGTTAAATGTACTTAATTAAATCAGTATTATGCCATGAAGTTAGATAGATTTGATTTAATTTTATACCATATAAATTTACTTAGAAAAACTGTGTGCAAAGACTTGCTAAATAAAAATTAAGTAAATCTTACTAGTCATTTTGTTCAGTGTATTTTGCAATGATCCCTTTAAACTTAAGCTCATATATAGTATTAGTAAAAACTAGTAACACATGTTTTTGCCTAAATGTATTACTAATGCATCTGTCAATGAGAGGTTTTTTAACGCTGCTCAGTTTCTGCTGTATACTTCATATTGTGTTCATAAAGAATTTTTTCAGTTCTTTATCCTTTGAATTCTGCAGGAGTAACAGTGAGTTAAACGTGCTGTAAGTGATTTTTTATTTCATGGAAAGGTATGCAAAAAAAAAACAATGTTCGTACTCCATGAAAGATATTAATGAAGTAAGTGTCGTGAGATACTATCTCACCGGTTTCTGTGACAACTCTAGACTCTGTAAACCGCAAACAAAAATGTGTCACGGACAATGACGCCTTCGACCTGTCAATCATTTTGCTGGTTCTCATAGTATTGTAGTTTCAGCAAATTATTGAGGCTTAATGCCATTTTTATGGCATGTAGTTCATAACAGTTGCCAGTTGAGGGCGCTGTTTTACTACTGTTGTTTTTAACAACCATTTCTGCTCTCAAAGCTCATTTGGTATCTCTGGATTGTGGGGTTTTGTAAAGAGGAGGTGTGGCTAATCCAGCGGCTCAGTCTTGTGGAAGCAGAACGGCTAAAATCGCTTACGGCACCTTTAAGGTCTCCCTGCTGAAAGAAAACAAACCAAGATAAAACTAGCTTAAGCTGGTTGGCTGGTCTTAGCTGGTCCCCCAGCCTGGCCATGTGGCTGGATTTAGAGGGGTTTTGAGCACTTTTAGCTGTTCTGGCTGGGAGACCAGCTAAAACCAGCTTAAAGGAATATTCCGGGTTCAGTACAAGTTTAGCTCAGTCGACAGCATTTGTGTCATAATGTTGATTACCACAAAAATTAATTCTGACTCGTTCCTCCTTTTCTTTAAAATAAAGCACAAATGTGTGTTCCAGTGAGCCACTTACAATGGAAGTCAATGGGGTCAATCTGTAAACATTAAAATACTCACTGTTTCAAAAGTATAGACACAAGACATAAACAATATGTGTGTTAACATGATTTTACTGTGATTAAATCACTTACTAACCACAATTTTACAAGGTCGATGCCATGACGCCGTAACGCCGTAACCGTAAAACAATGATTTAAAAAACTTTACAGCTACACTAGTTTTAATAGAAGTATTAATGTAAGTGCTTTAATAAAATTATAAACTTCACATTTCTGCCTTTAAACCCTCCAAAAATTGACCCCATTGACTTCCATTGTAAGTGTGTCACTGGAGCACACATCTGTGCTTTTATTAAAGAAAAGAAGGAATGAGTCGGAATTAATTTTTGTGGTGATCCACATTATGACACAAATGCTGTTTGATCTAAACTTAAGTTTAACTTGTATTGAACCCAGCGATTTTAATGGTCAATTTTGTGTAGACTTTGGGCGTTCAGTTATTTCTCAGCCCGTCTGAAGTTGACGTGAGCAGGCGGGGCGGTAAAATCAGATTTACAGTGTCTGTATGAGCGTAACTGAAAGTTCATAAGAGTCTCATAAGAGTTTACTCTGTCCTACAGAATGGCAAACTCCTGGAACACGCGAGTTAGAGAAGAGTTCATTATTTAATGGATAAACCAGATCAACATGAACAACGGCACCGTTTTACGCGTGATGGAACCGACGATTCCTGCGATCATGTTCATTTTTGGGGTCATCAGTAACCTGATCGCCATCATCGTGCTCTGCAAATCCAGAAAGGAGCAGAAAGAAACAACTTTCTACACGTTAGTGTGCGGTCTGGCGGTGACGGATCTCCTCGGAACGGTCCTGGCGAGTCCGGTGACCATCGCCACTTATGTGAAGGGCTCGTGGCCGGATGGAGACCCGCTGTGCCAGTACTTCGGCTTCGTTCTGCTCTTCTTCTCCTTAGCAGGTCTGAGCATCATCTGTGCCATGTCCATCGAGAGATACATCGCCATCAATCACGCGTATTTCTACAATGATTATGTGGATAAGAGACTCGCGGCTGTGACGCTCCTCGCCGTTTACGCATCCAACATCCTGTTCTGCGCGCTGCCGAGCGTCGGGTTCGGAGAGGTGAAGATGCAGTACCCTCAAACCTGGTGCTTCATCGACTGGAGGACTAATGTCACCACGCACGCGGTGTTCTCATACATGTACGCCGGGTTCAGTTCGGTTCTGATTCTGGTGACGGTCATCTGTAACGTGCTGGTGTGTGGCGCTCTCATCCGGATGCACCGGCGGTTCGTCAGGCGCATGTCGCTCGGCACTGACCCGGCGAGAGCGTCTGATCCCGGCAGGAGCCGAAGCTTTGGATGTCTCGCTGGTGCTGAAATCCAGATGGTCATTCTTCTCATCGCCACTTCAGCTGTCGTGCTCATATGCTCAATTCCACTTGTTGTAAGTTTCTCAGTGAATTAAATTTATCTCACGGCTCAGATATGACGCTTATCTGTGACACAAGAACTTTCTCACAGGCATAACTCTCACATATTATTGATGTCCCACATGCCTTCGTTTTTCTACATTGTTTAGCAGATTAGAATGAACGGCAGAGGATTATGATAAAGTCATGGGTTAGTGTTTAGAGTGGATAAACATGTACCCCCCCCCCCCCCCCCCCCCCGTGACGTAATCTCACCACAAGTATATACCTACAGTCGGATTAAAAAGTCTCTCCAAAAGCATCATTTGAGAATGTTCCAAAGAGCATCTTGTGTGATTCAGTGGAAACAAGAAAGTCTGACCGTCTGTACAAGGGTGTTTCTTCAACTTCGGGCATCTCTCTCAGAGGTTGATTTGTACTAAAATTGATATATTTAAACTTTTTCCTTTTTTTTTTATTTTTTTATTCGAAAGTCATATTAAAACTGACTTGGAAAGTTTTTTTATTTTTTATTTTTTTACTTTTTTACTTAATTTATTTTCAAATTCCTTTTATGTATATATTTTTTTTTACTGTTTTAGCTTTTAGACCCAGACCCAGACTTGAAATATAAAGTCTGTCTACTAACAATATACAATAAATACATTATACAACATTATACATTATAATTACATTTATAAATACATTATAAATTCATTTATATATACACTATAAAAACATTATAAATACAATATAAATGTGTGATGTTTTATAATGTATTTATAATGTTTTTATGGTGTATTTATAAATGTGTTTATAAATGAATTTATAATGTATTTATAAATGTATTTATAATGTAATATGTTTTATAAATACACTATAAAAACATTATACATACTTTATAAAACATTACACATTATAAATATATTATAAATACATTTATAAATACAATATAAAACATTATAAATACAATATAAATGTATAATGTGTAATGTTTTATAATGTAATTATAATGTTTTTATGGTGTATTTATAAATGTGTTTATAAATGAATTTATAATGTATTTATAAATGTATTTATAATGTGTAATGTTTTATAAATACACTATAAAAACATTATACATTATAAAACATTATACATTATAAATATATTATAAATACATTTATAAATACATTATAAATTCATTTATAAACACATTTATAAATACACTATAAAAACATTATAAATACAATATAAATGTATTTATAGTGTATTTATTATGTGTAATGTTTTATAATGTATACTGTTTTATACAATTTTTATTATAAATACATTTATAAATACATTATAAATACAATATAAATGCATTTATAATGTGCAATGTTTTATAATGGATGTATAATGTTTTTATAGTGTATTTATAAATATAAATGTGTTTATAAATGAATTTATAAATGTGTTTATTATGTTTTTATAATGTGTATTGTTTTATAAATACACTTTAAAAAAAATTATACATACATTATAAGACATTATAAATATATTATAAATACATTTATAAATACATTATACATCCATTAATAATGTATTTTTTACTTTAAAATTACATTATAAAAATACAAATTATTACATGTTTAAAACAAAAAATAGTCTAAACAAAGAGTTAAATAAACATAAACCATTTCAATATTTATTGTGTGAAAATGATTTGTATCAATTTGGCATAAATTATGGCTGTCCCACAGCTGTGACATCATTTCCATCACACCAAACAATTTTGCCCCTAATAAAGTTTTGTCTAAAGTTAGTGTACTTGTTAACCAAGTGGATAAAAGTGTCAGTGAAGAGCATGCTTGAGATGAAATATGAGACAAAACAAAGACAAATCGAGGGAAATATCAATTTTAGGAGTCTGTCATTTCATTTGAAAAAAGTTAAAAATGTCATTTCCATCAGCGTCATTTCCAGCACAGAATTCTATTAAACACAATACAGAAGTTTAGATGTGCTGAAATGACACTGTGGTGAGAATTGTCATGATAAATCTCCTGTGATGCATGTACAGACACAAACTAAATAGTGAGAGTGTGAAAAATGATTTATCGAGACTAAAAGTGCCTGAAGTTGAAGAAACGCCCACAAAGGGAGTTATGATCAATGTCACTGTTTTATTTAAATTTGATTAGTGACCTAGAAATAGTACAGAATCTCAATATTTCTTCATCAACTTTTCTTAAAGTCCTAAAACATTTTTATTTATCCAGTTTAAACTTTCAGTTTCAGACTTTTAGGCCCCAATATTCATGGCCACATGTTTCCCTGTTATTTTGTCAAATGCATGCGGTAGTATACATGGTAACTGAACATTAAATCATGTCACATTTTATTTACAGGTGCAGGTGTTTCTCAACCAACTTTATAAGACTCCAGTGGAGAAGAGACTTGATAAAAATCCAGATCTATTGTCGATCCGATTTGCTTCAACCAACCCCATTCTAGATCCTTGGATTTATATCCTGCTACGGAAAGCGGTGCTCTCAAAACTGATCGAGAATATCAAGTGTCTTTTCTGTAAGATCGGCTCTCGGAGACAACAGGCTCAAGGCAACTTCCGCTGTGTGGATGGACAGCAGGCGTCCTCCATTATCTCCAGAGAATCTCCTTCTGTTGTGTCTCGGGAGGTGAAAGAGGTCACCAGCACCTCACAGACTTTCCTATATCTGCCCGAAGCCACAGAGAGCTACCCGGACACCTGTCAATCAAGCCGGTGTGGGTCGTGTCCATCTGAAGGTTGTTCTGAATCCTCCAATCGGAACAGTTTGGACAATGAGGTCCTAAAATGCACAAACATTCAGTTGTTAAACAGAGCAAACCTTCAACCTAAAGACCAGTCCTTACAAATGACTATAACCAATGAGACTTTCCAAGAGAAGAGTATTTAACATGACTCAAGACACACATCTTCTCAAATAAAATATTCTTCCTTATGCACTTTGATCAAATGTGGAATTCGGACTATTAAAGTGAAATCTAAATAGTGTGACTATGATTGCACTCTTTCACATCCTAACAACTGCACAAGCTCATGCACTCCATATCTTTACAGCATTTATTGAGATTATTTATTTGAACGAAATCAATTATATCAGCCACAAATTACATTTCTCAAATTATCTTTTGGATTAGTCCGGTCAAGTTCATTGAACAATAAAACTCCTCTAACTGCCAACATACAGTATACATACATGTTTGTTTTTCCAAAAGAGTTCAAAACAGTCACATCAAGATCAACAAAAAGCAAGCTGCACAGGAAATAACCTAGTCCCAATGTTGTCACAAAAACTCACTGTGTCCTGCTTCCCAAAGAGCATGTTTTGATGGTAACTATAAAACGGATAATTCCATTCCTGGATGCTGATTGGTCAAAAGCCGTGTTTTATTTACAATAAAGCTGTCATCACTGAACTTATTCATGTTGCATAGCATTGTTCTGTTTACCGCTTCTAGTGGAAGGATGGCATAACATTTTTACATTTTAATAAACATTTGCATCCTTTACATTTTTATTATGCAGTAACCGTTTTATAAAAGCAATAAGGCACTCAAGGCTGTGCAATATTGTGAATGAATATTAACAGTATACAGTAGCACTGTTTCTTGTACTTTATTACTTAAATAAACAAATGCAATGTGCAGTTTGGTCTGTATACTCAGTGTTATAGTGTTGAGACAAATGTGCAATTTTTGAGTTAGCAAGCCTTATAGGAACAGTTCACCCACAAATGTAAATTCTCTCATCATTTACTCACCATCATGCCATCCCGTGTATGACTTTCTTTCTTCTGCAGAACACAAATGAAGATTTTTAGAAGAATATGTCAGCTCTGTAGGTCCATATAATGCATGTGAATGGTGATCAGAACTTTGAAGCTCCAAAAAGCACATAAAAGCAGCATAAAAGTAATCCATACGACTCCAGTGGTTTAATATATGTATTCGGAAGAGATACAATGACTTAGAGTGAGAAACAGATCAATATTTAAGTCAATAAATCTCCATTTTCACTTTCAGAATGTGAAAGTGAACGTGAAAGTGGAGATTTATTGACTTAAATATTGATCTATTTCTCACCCACGCTTATCATATTGCTTCAGAAGCCAATGATTAAAACACTAGATACTGTACAGATCACTTTTATGCTGGCTTTATATGCTTTTTTGAGCTTCAAAGTTTTGGACCATGTTTACTTATACCATCAGGAAAATCAGACCTTTCCTGTCTGAATATGCTACACAGCTGCTGGTCCAAGCTCTGGTCATTTCAAGATTGGACTACTGCAATGCTCTGTTGGCTGGCCTTCCAGCTAACACAATTAAGCTACTGCAGATGGTCCAGAATGCAGCAGTGTGTCTGGTCTGCAATCAGCCAAAAAGGGCTCATGTCGCCCCACTCTTGATTTCACACCACTGGCTACCTGTAGCTGCCCGCATCAAATTCAAGGCTTTGACTCTGACCTTCAGGACAGCCAATGGAACCGCACACTCTTACTTCAATTCACTTCTTCAGGTCTATGCTCCAACTCCCTCTCTGCAGTCTATGAACGAGCGACGCCTGGTGGTCCCAACACAAAGAGGCTCAAAGTCTATTTCACGATTGTTCACTTTCTCTGCTCCTCTGTGGTGGAATGAACTTCCAACCTCCACTACACCAGCCACCTTGAAAACCTGTCAGAACAACACTGCAGATGTTGTTGAACTTTGTACGACAAATTGCTTGCTATGTTCCTCATTTTGTAAGTCGCTTTGGATAAAAGCATCTGCTAAATGACTAAATGTACTTGTACTGTATGGATCAACAGAGCTGAAATATTCTTCTAAAAATCTTCATTTGTGTTCTGCAGAAGAAAGAAAGTCAAACACATTTGGGATGACATGAGGGTGAGTAAATGATGAGAGAATTTTCACTTTTGGGTGAACTGTTCCTTTAAATGTGCTGTAAGCGATTTTGGCCATTCCAGCATTTCAACAAATTGGGCCGTTGGACTGGCATTTGGACGCCCCCTCTTTCCAAAACCCAGCACTCCAAATATACCAAATGAGCTTTATTGAGAGCAGAAATGGTTGAAAAAACAAAAGTAGTAAAACAGCGCCCTCAACTGACAACTGTTATGAACAACATGGCATAAAAATAGCATTAAGCCTCAATAATTCGCTGAAACTACAACACTATGAGAACGAGCAACACAATTGACAGGCAGAAAGTGTCAGAGACCGCAGACATATTTTTGTTTGCTGTTTACAGAGTCTAGAGCGGTCATAGAGGACACTTATTTCATTAATATCTTCCAGGGAGTTGGACATTTTTTTGCATACCTTTCCATAAAAAAAAAAATCACTTACAGCACCTTTAACTTAAGATCTTAAAAAATGTTTCAAATGAGATCCGAAGTGAAATCATCATGGTTAAGATATGATAGAGATACAGTAGGACTCTAGAATTAGTATGTTTGTGCACTATCATTTTTTTTTCACAAGATTTCACAATAAAATACTGTACTCAGAATAAAAATCAGTGCAGGGTAGGTCATTTTCTAGCATAATACAACAAATTACTGTAAAAAAAAAAAAAAAAAAAAAAAAATTGAAGTCACCATTATGGTGTTTAGTGGATGGGAACTTTCCCTTATTTACTTTTAATTAATTTTTTTCCATCTGAAATAAGTTAATGTAACAGAACACTATTTATTGCAATGTATAACATGGAGAAATTGTGGGACTGCCACTAAAGTTTGATTATAATATACAGTCTACACATGTTTAATTCTGTATGTTAAAATCAATAAATATTATATTTTTAAATAAACAACCAGGAAGGGATGTTTGCAATGTGTAGGCTACACTACAGTTGGTCTCTTTCATGATTTTAGGGTAAAAATTGTCAACCAGGCATGCACAGATATCAACACTCAGCATATAAAACTTAACAATAGTGACAATTAACAAACATAAAAAAAAAATACAGATGGTCATTGTGATTCTGCAACACAGCACTGACACATTACAGTCATTTCCTGGACCTGTTCACCGTGAAGTCACATTATACACATGTCTATAAATTGCAATAAATACTGTGAAAGTCCGGCAACTAGTAGCCAGGAATATACTGTAAACTCACACTAAAAAATGTGTTATAATCTCTCTGTTTATTCTCCCATTGAAATGTCTGATTAGCTGATCATTTGGTTTTGAATATGATGTTTTCATAGATAGCATGTGCAAACTGAAATTAAGCTGGGATTATTTCATCAGAAGGCCAGTGTGGTGAAATGATGGATCAGTTTCACATAATCAGTGCCACTGAATAAAAACAATCGCATTAGAAAGCTATGAGGTAGAAGTTTACAAAGCTGGTCTGTGATTTGTTGTTTTTGGTCATAATGACACACTAATGTCAATACTGAATGTCAGCTTTCAGTACAGCAAGCCAAAGGAAATTAGTATGAGGCTCCTGGGGCCTTTTTTCAAGTCAATTGCATTGTAGTTAAAGGCTCAGAGTAGATTGCAGTGAAGGGTTCTAATTTAATGTGAGAATAAACAGACAGCAGTCAAAGATCTCATCAGACTGATTGATACACACAGAGACAGATGATAACATCCAGAGCTTCAGGCGAGGAATCTACAGACCTCCCTGCCCTCTAAATTCTTTAATAAACAGTCTTTACACTCAGGATACGGATATAATTTTAAGGGCTTCCTAACCAGTGAGATTAAAACTGTTCCCATGGAATGGTTGCTGGTTATAGTTTCATCTTTGTTTACTATCACTCAGACCAAAGCAAATATGAACTCCACCTGACCTACATTTTATAATGTGTTAATGTAAACATATGAAAATGAACTCAATTAAAAGTTGTTACAGTACTGATGACATGAGCTATGAAGTGGTATCAAAGAAAACAATCTGGTAGGTTTCTCCCATTTAAAGAGGTCACTAATTAAAGGGATAGTTCACCCTAAAACATAAATATCCTCTGATGTCATCTCAGTATGATTTTCTTTCTTCTGCTGATCACAAAGGAAGATTTTTAGACGAATATTTCAGCTCTGTAGGTCCATACAATGCAAGTGAATGGTGACCAGAACTTTGAAGCTCCAAAAAGCACATACAGGCAGCATAAAAGTAATCCATAAGTGGTTTAATCCATGTCTTCAGAAGTTATATGATAGGTGTGGGTGAGAAATAGATCAATATTTAAGCCCTTTTTTTACTATAAATCTCCACTTTCACTTTCACATCCTTCTTCTTTTGTTTTTTCACGATTCACATTCTTTGTGCATATCGCCACCTGTTGGGCTGCTGGGCAAATATGATTTGTTTATTATTTTCCTTTCTTTTTCCTTCCATTTTTTCTTTCTTCTCCATGCCCAGTAGGTAGCAAAATGCACGAAGAATGCGAATTGCCAAAAAAGAGAAGAAGAAGAAGAACTCTGTCCTCTCGTGAATGCACATAGGAGGTCTGTTTAAAGTGGGGATTTATAGTGAAAAAGGACTTCAATATGAATCTGTTTCTCACCCACACCTATCATATCACTTCTGAAGACATGGATCAAACCACTGGAGTCTTATGGATTACTTTTATGCTGCCTTTATGTGCTTTTTGGAGCTTCAAAGTTCTGGTCACCATTCACTCGTATTGTATGGACCTACAGAGCTGAGATATTCTTCTAAAAATCTTCATTTGTGTTCTGCAGATGAAAGAAAGTCATACACGGGATGGCATGAGGATGAGTAAATAATCAGAGAATTTGCATTTTTGGGTGAACTGTCCCTTTAATTACAAAGAGCTAAAAATCTAAAAGGACAGAAGAAATGGGATACTTTAGAACATTAAATACATATACCCAAATCCCTCCCGATGTTTTCAGATCCTGCTACTGACAACATGAGTGCAGGGTTCTAATGACTTGCATCATTTCCTCATGATCCTGATAGTCAGTGTTTGTTTTTAAAGTGTCTTCATCACCAGCTCTATTTACATAATGATTTTGATGGATTAATACAGTAAATAATCATGAGTGTCAATGGAAAAATTGTTCCCAGCTGTAAGCAGCCGTGCAGTTTATGATCACATTTATGACATTTATTTGATGTTCTTGTTTTCCACATCTTTATAATCTCAAAGATCCTCCCCAATAACCCCAAACCAAAACTACAGAGAGTTAAAAGTGAATTGTGTGTGTAACATGACAGTCTAAATTATTATGGTTCTATGCATCACTGATGATGAATCTCATCTGTAGGTTTGTCTCCATCATCTGGTGACAAAAGATATTGCAAGACTAAAATCAAAATATAAACCTTTATTTGAATTTGTTGTCCTTTTTTGTCATGGATACTATATCTACAACCTTCATCTATAGGCTAAATTCTAAGAATGTTTTCAAAAGTGCTCTGTGCAAATCGTCTGTTTCGGTTTTCTAGACAGAGATTATGTTTTCAGTCCTGGATTAAATTTCAGTAGTGGCTTCCTTGTTAGTCACAGTATCTGCATTCATGACACTGGCCTCATTAAGTCTAAAACAGTCTAAATTTTGAATCATTTTGTCACCTGGGTCATTCCTGTTATGCAGAACATTTTAAAAACGTTTGACTACTTTGGTTTGAACAGATGTTGCCTTGTCCCTGGGTGATCTGCGCTTACTACAAATATGAAAAATGGCAATTTCTTTAGAAATATTCCATGTGTTTCTTTATTTTATTGAAATGTAAACAATCATGCTTTCTTGGGAATATCATTTTTTATTAGTAATCAATTTGTAGGTTTTGGTAAAGATAGTAAAAAAAAAAGTCCATTTGATCCATTAGGCTTTAAAGGTCATTCTCCTCCTGAGGCAGCAGTTCATTTGTGTGTAGGACGTTTGTTATGTATGTTTTTCTACAGTGGTAAATCTTGGGGTATTATCAGACGACTCTCTGGACTTTTCAGAGATACTAAATGTTTGAGAGTTTGACCATGACAACTTCCTCTCCTTGCTCTATAAATATGGATTGAAATGAATAAAATATTATTTTATCTTAAATATATATTATCTTTATAATGACA
This sequence comes from Myxocyprinus asiaticus, assembly GCF_019703515.2. Taxonomy (NCBI): domain Eukaryota; kingdom Metazoa; phylum Chordata; class Actinopteri; order Cypriniformes; family Catostomidae; genus Myxocyprinus; species Myxocyprinus asiaticus. The sequence continues at coordinate 1,111,834 of NC_059367.1, read as the reverse complement.
GAGCAGGCTGCATATATGAAAATACACTGAAATATTAGTTCGCACATTAAATATATCTTATAAAATGTATATGTCAGAATTTTCAAAGCTCTGTGATTTGTTTTGTGGTGTGCATGAATGTAATGTAATGGAGATTGAGAGATATTCCTCAAAAGACTGTTGTATCATATTTGATACATGGATTTCAACATGCGTTTTCAATAAAATTATATACAAAATTTAAACCAAGCACAAGTTGCTTATATTCAGCAAATACTCATTTTAAAATATCAGTAACAATATAATCATTACTGCCACATTTACTTTATTAAAATAAGCTTTCATTTATCCCAACATAAGTCATTTTTCACACAAGCCATTTTAAATAGATCGATATAAACATTGAAACCACTTTTTTCACAAATAACCACTAGATGGTGCCATAAACATGTGAAACTTACATAACATAGTTTGTTTGGCTCGTCAGCTTGAACAGAGAGTGAAACAGGAGCCGTCAAACGTTTGTATATCATATCTGATACTCACAGCTTTATAGGGTTAATAACATCATCCCCCAGGAAGTGGCATAATTTTGGTGGGAAAATGACAGCACAAAAGTCGGTAAGTGATAGCAATGGATTTGATGAATTGTCAAATTGTTTTTAGATATTCGTTGGATTGTCTCACTATAAAACATTTCATTCTCTTTGATAAAATTACAGGTGTCAGTACGATAATAAACATTTAAAAATATATGAACTTCAGGTTGAGACTCTGATGTAAACTGTCAATCACTCACTGAGCAATGACTAACATAATTTTTTTTTTTTTTCCATCCTGTTCTATTTCTTGCAATTATGTAAATAATCAAGTAAGTTATAACTAATAAAGTTGCAGTGCCTGAGCTTGAACAGAACATATTTCTGAAATCCTGCTATTCCCTTTACGAAAATAGTTCACAAGCAGAGTTCAAAAAAGTACTACATAACAGCAATGACCCTCCTGTTACTACAGTGTGTGTTTGACTCTAGGTGACACCTGCATGAGTCACATGACCCAGTGTGTCATATTTAATGAGGTCAGTTAGCAGCTGTCATCAGGTGAAGGAAAGTCCCGCTGTGGCTCCAGAGTTTCACCCGCGGCCCGTCTCTTCCTGGCAGGTCTGGCGAGCATCACAGGTCACCCTCGTCTTCTTTCACCTGGACACACACAGTCAACAGTTAAAGTTACACAGTAGTAAATAAATTAAAAATGCCCTCGAAGGAGAAAAAAACACAGCAGTCACAAGAAACCGAAGAGGACGACGATGACGGTGAGGAGAAGAAATCAAAGTTGAGACGGAAAGCCAAGATCAGCGTGACAGATTGTGGCAGTAAAAAGAAGAAACAGAAATCCAACGAGGACACAGAATCAGTCAGCGATGCGCCTGATGTGAGAAAGAGTGACCGAAGAGAGAAGAAGAAGAAGAAGAAGAACTCTAAACAGAAAGATGAAGAGGAAGTGAACAGCAGCAGTGAAGATGAAGGTGACAGACACAAGAAGGGACGTAAAAGCCTTCCAGATGTCGTTCAAGTGACGCCTGACCCTAAAAAGAGCAGGAAAAGGAGGTCACGGGAGAAAGAGCCTGACGAGAACATCATGGGATCCAAAGACAAGAAATCTAAAGAGGAGGGGAAAAAAAAGAAGAAAGCTGAGAAAGAGGAATCAGAGCAGGAGGAAGATGATGACTCGCAGAAGAAGAAAAAGAAGAAGTCCAAGAAAGGGGCGACTGAAAGTGATGATGAAGGGAAGAAAGGAAAAGGCAAGAAGAAGAAATCAAAAATTGTTGATTATGTTGAGATCTATGAGAATGAACTGAAAAACTATGAGTCTGAAAAAGTGGAGAACTATGAAGATGAATACCACAAGAAGAAAGGTAAAACACCTCAAATGCTCTCTAAACCCTATTTTAGCACTTACATCCTATAAAAACAACAAACACTGCTTCTCAAAACCTTAATCTAATAGTATTTCACTTCTAAGACACTTTTAAATCAAAACACTCTTTTAACGTCTCAAATATTAAAACATCTCAAACCCTCTTCAAACTCTCCACAATTCCTCACTTTTTAAACACCTGAAACTTTCAGTTTCTTAAACTCCTCAAACACTCTTAAACATTTCCAAAAAACTTTAAAAAAGACACTTTAACTTCATCACCCTTTAAAGCGAAACTCTTTAAATACCTTAAATATTGTCACAAAATTACTTTTAAATGTTGCAAAAACAGTTTAAACACCACAAATACTTCAATTCACCACTCTTTAAACTAGTGGAACACTTTAAATACCTCAAATGTTGTCATAAAATAATCTTTAAACCTTTCAAAAACACTTTAAACACCACAAACAATTAATTAATCACTCTTTAAACTAGTGGAACACTTTAAACACCTCAAATGTTGTCATAAAACGATCTTTAAACATTTCAAAAACACTTTAAACACCACAAACAATTAATTAATCACTCTTTAAACTAGTGGAACACTTTAAACACCTCAAATGTTGTCATAAAACGATCTTTAAACATTTCAAAAACATTTTAAACACCACAAACAATTCATTAATCACTCTTTAAACTAGTGGAACACTTTAAATACCTCAAATGTTGTCATAAAATAATCTTTAAACATTTCAAAAACACTTTAAACACCACAAACACTTAATTCATCACTCTTTAAACTAGCAGAACACTTTAAACACCACAAACAATTAATTAATCACTCTTTAAACTAGTGGAACACTTTAAATACCTCAAATGTTGTCATAAAATAATCTTTAAACATTTCAAAAACACTTTAAACACCACAAACACTTAATTCATCACTCTTTAAACTAGCAGAACACTTTAAACACCACAAACACTTAATTCATCACTCTTTAAACTAGTGGAACACTTTAAACACCTCAAATGTTGTCATAAAATAATCTTTAAACATTTCAAAAACACTTTAAAACACCACAAACACTTAATTCACCACTCTTTAAACTAGTGGAACACTTTAAACACCTCAAATGTTGTCATAAAATAATCTTTAAACATTTCAAAAACACTTTAAAACAACACAAACACTTAATTCACCACTCTTTAAACTAGCAGAACACTTTAAACACCTCAAATGTTGTCATAAAATAATCTTTAAACATTTCAAAAACACTTTAAACACCACAAACACTTAATTCATCAGTCTTTAAACTAGTGGAACACTTTAAACACCTCAAATGTTGTCATAAAATAATCTTTAAACATTTCAAAAACACTTTAAACACCACAAACACTTAATTCATCACTCTTTATACTAGTGGAACACTTTAAACACCTCAAATGTTGTCATAAAATAATCTTTAAACATTTCAAAAACACTTTAAACACCACAAACACTTAATTCATCAGTCTTTAAACTAGTGGAACACTTTAAATACCTCAAATGTTGTCATAAAATAATCTTTAAACATTTCAAAAACATTTTAAACACCACAAACAATTCATTAATCACTCTTTATACTAGCAGAACACTTTAAATACCTCAAATGTTGTCATAAAATAATCTTTAAACATTTCAAAAACATTTTAAACACCACAAACAATTCATTAATCACTCTTTATACTAGCAGAACACTTTAAATACCTCAAATGTTGTCATAAAATAATCTTTAAACATTTCAAAAACACTTTAAACACCACAAACACTTAATTTCTCACTCTTTAAACTAGTGGAACACTTTAAACACCTCAAATGTTGTCATAAAATAATCTTTAAACATTTCAAAAACACTTTAAACACCACAAACACTTAATTCATCAGTCTTTAAACTAGTGGAACACTTTAAACACCTCAAATGTTGTCATAAAATGATATTTAAACATTTCAAAAACACTTTAAACACCACAAACACTTAATTTCTCACTCTTTAAACTAGTGGAACACTTTAAACACCTCAAATGTTGTCATAAAATGATCTTTAAACATTTCAAAAACACTTTAAACACCACAAACACTTAATTCATCAGTCTTTAAACTAGTGGAACACTTTAAATACCTCAAATGTTGTCATAAAATAATCTTTAAACATTTCAAAAACATTTTAAACACCACAAACAATTCATTAATCACTCTTTATACTAGCAGAACACTTTAAATACCTCAAATGTTGTCATAAAATAATCTTTAAACATTTCAAAAACATTTTAAACACCACAAACAATTCATTAATCACTCTTTATACTAGCAGAACACTTTAAATACCTCAAATGTTGTCATAAAATAATCTTTAAACATTTCAAAAACACTTTAAACACCACAAACACTTAATTTCTCAGTCTTTAAACTAGTGGAACACTTTAAACACCTCAAATGTTGTCATAAAATGATATTTAAACATTTCAAAAACACTTTAAACACCACAAACACTTAATTTCTCACTCTTTAAACTAGCAGAACACTTTAAATACCTCAAATATTGTCATAAAATGATATTTAAACATTTCAAAAACACTTTAAACACCACAAACACTTAATTCATCACTCTTTAAACTAGCAGAACACTTTAAATACCTCAAATATTGTCATAAAATGATATTTAAACATTTCAAAAACACTTTAAACACCACTAACACTTAATTCATCACTCTTTAAACTAGCGGAACACTTTAAACACCTCAAATATTGTCATAAAATGATATTTAAACATTTCAAAAACACTTTAAAACACCACAAACACTTAATTTCTCAGTCTTTAAACTAGTGGAACACTTTAAACACCTCAAATGTTGTCATAAAATGATATTTAAACATTTCAAAAACACTTTAAACACCACAAACACTTAATTCATCAGTCTTTAAACTAGTGGAACACTTTAAATACCTCAAATGTTGTCATAAAATAATCTTTAAACATTTCAAAAACACTTTAAAACACCACAAACACTTAATTCATCACTCTTTAAACTAGTGGAACACTTTAAATACCTCAAATGTTGTCATAAAATAATCTTTAAACATTTCAAAAACACTTTAAAACACCACAAACACTTAATTCATCAGTCTTTAAACTAGTGGAACACTTTAAACACCTCAAATGTTGTCATAAAATAATCTTTAAACATTTCAAAAACACTTTAAACACCACAAACACTTAATTTCTCACTCTTGAAACTAGCAAAAACTTTAAACATCTCAAATATTTTCAAAAAATGATCTTTAAACATTACAAAAACACTTTAAACAGCTAAAACCCTTATTAAACACATCAAACTCTCTTTTCATTTCTGTTCTGGAAGATTGTGTTACTGCTAGGATTTACTTTTGATTCTGATTTTGCATGTCAGGACTTCAAGGCATGATGATTTTTTTATTTTATTTATATTTTTTGTCTCAAATTGTGTGTTTAAACTTGCAGTTTGGGCCTGAGGAAATGGACCTTGATTGTTTGATTGTTTGCCAGGGTGTTTGATCCTCCGTATGTGTTATTCACATTAAAGTGAGCTGATGTGATCTCAGCATATGGCAGCTCTGACAAACGATGCTTCTGCTATGGAATCTCCTCATAAATAATGCACAAGATCTCTTTCTAGTTCATTCTGTGCCTAATCCAATGACAGCAGCTTTCTCACTGCCGCTCTGCAGTGTATGAGGTGGTGACCATTACTGGAGATGTGAATGGAGCGGGTACAGATGCCAATGTCTTCATCACACTCTTTGGAGAATATGGCATCACACCCAAGTTGCATCTTGCCAGCAAGTGAGTCTGTGTGACAGGATTTACTGGCCTCACATGTGATTACTGACCAGAAACTGCTTCATAAGTGTCTGTGTTAATAATTAATTTCCTCTTCTGGTTACCTGGGCCCAATTGCAAAAAACCCCTTAAGTTAGGAAAACGTTGACTTAGTTATAATTGTAAGGGGTTTGTCAATAAGGGTATTCTTAGCTTAAGGGGTTTCTTGCAACCGCGCCCTGCCAGGATGTGTCCAGTTGTTGTTTAGCCCTTAAAACTTTCATTTTAATAAATAGTAAGCATATTTTTGTTCTGTCTTTTCCACAGCACAGAGAAGAGGTATTTGCGTTTGTTTCCTTTAAATAATGAAGGGAATATAACACTGATTTCTATCTTCTTTTGTGATGTTTTTTGTGAATTTGCTGACATGTGCACATGATATTCTAGAACTTTTCATCAAGGACCAATATGTTTACATGATTCATTATTTTATAAACAGCAATGGAAGTTACGTTGCTCATAATCAATTCCACCCCCCCCCCCCCCCCCCCCCCAAAAAAGCCAACATTTTAGAGCCATTCATTTTTAAAAACTATAGAATTAAATGTGATTGTCACAGGCATCTGTTGACCTACAAACACTGTCATGAACATAATTCAAGTGCTTAAAGATGCATGGAAAGAATTGTAATAAATTAATTAGGAGCTGCATTGGTCCTCATGATGAACGGCTACAATATGCATGTGCTGTACATCAACATGATGAACTCGGTGTGAATAAAACTAGTTCAGTGTTTAATGGAAATGTATAGCATTGTGCTGGAGCTCATTCTCTTTTTGAAAGACTGCAGCACTTTACTATTCTGTTTCAAGACACACATAATTCAAATCACTATTATTTCAAGTTTGACTAATGCAGTTAATGTTACATGGCATCATAGCAACACAGAACTGACACAAACTAATCTAATAATTTGAATATTTGAGCAAAATTACAGAATATGTGTGTTTACTATATTATGACAGCAAATACATGATATATTTGGCTGCTAGAAATCATGTATTTCCTGAAAATCTGTTGTAAAATCTCATTGTTAGTCTTTTTAAGGTAACCAAGGGCATAAAAGGTTAAGTATTTTCTTCTTAACCTCTTTAAGGGGCATTTTTGGGCTGCCACCTGCAATTTTTCACACTCAAGTTTAAAAGTTCACCATTTACACATAATGAGGACTAATTGCCAAATATCAGTCTCATTTTTCAGAAAACCCTGCAAATTAAAACAATTATTCATAAACAATATTGTATATGTTTGCAATCTTTTGATAATAAAAAATAATAAATAAATCAATAATCTTTTTTTGTTGTTGTCCTAACTTTGTAAGCATTCAAAGGTTCTGTTCACTTCATCTCCCTCCAAAAAGTCTAATTTTATTCCACTAGATGGCAGCAAGTACTAGAAAAAATATTTTCTCTCTATCACATTCCATCACAATATACAGATCTGAAATGTAGGTGGCGCTCTAACATATTTTAGCCCTCATAGATGTGCTCATCCATAGACATTCAGTCTAATTTTCAGTTCAAGCACCACCCTCGTTATTTCACTGAATATCTCGGCCTCTGAGTGGACTACAAGCTCAATCTAGGTGTCATTAGAAAGCTGAGATCCTCCCCTTTGCAATGTCTATATACCATCAATAGTCGATAACATATATTTCTGATGATTTGTTTAGCATGCTTTTCCTGCTGGACTGCACATTTTGTTCTGATATAACATTAGATTATTCACACAAGCAAGCTCACAGACAAGTAAACAATGGCTAACTGTTTAGATAAATGCCTAAGGTAAGAGCAGATATAAAATGTTTAGCTATTTGGGGCTTACAGCAGCAGCGATAGGCCCATAAATGATACGTTTGTATTTGATGTCTTAAAAATATCAAATTTCACTTTGTATTCTTTTAAAAATCGTTTTAACTGTGGTATTAGTGCAACAAAATTAACTATACTGTCACATTCCTGAGAATGATCCCTTTAATTTGATATATGATTTGTCTATTTAAAGGGATAGTTCACACTCATGCCATCCCAGATGGGTATGACTTTCTTTCTTTTGCAAAACACTTTTGAAGATTTGTAGAAAAATATCCCAGCTCAGCAGGTCCTTAGAATGGGAGTGGATGGTGATTAGATATTTGTAGGTCCAAAAAGCACAGATAGTCAGCATTAAAGTAATCCATCATATCTCCAGCGGTGACATTAATGTCTTCTAAAGCGAACTGTTCACTTTGTGTGCGAAAAAGAACGATATTTAAGCACTTTTTAACTATAAAAGTTCGCTTCAATTCAGGTGTTGATGAATGGCCGAATTTACCCGAGTGCTCCCGTGATGTAAGCGCGATGGCACGTGAACTGATGCGTGACAGACACACAATCAATGAGTCGAAGGAATGTGCCAATGCGCTGGCCTCATGGGAGCACTCGGCCATTTATCAATGCCTGACTTGAAGCAATCTTTTATAGTTAAAAAGTGCTTAAATATGGTTATTTTTCGCACACAAAGTGATCGATTCACTTTAGAAGACATTAATGCCACCGCTGGAGACAGGATAGATTACTTTAATGCTGACTATCTGTGCTTTTTGGACCTACAAATATCTAATCACCATCCACTCCCATTCTAAGGACCTGCTGAGCCTGGATATTTTTCTTCAAATCCTCAAAAGTGTTCTGCAGAAGAAAGAAAGTCATACACATCTCAGATGGCATGAGGGTGAGTAAATGATCAGAGAATTTTCATTTTTGGGCTAACTATTACTATTACAACTGCTATTTGAAAGACTTTTACATTCATTTTAATATTTCTATCACATAACCACTAGGTGTCGCTTATTTGCGACTCGGATGTTTCCAGGCCTTATTTTGTTATTTTAAGTAACATAAATGCATAAGTGATGGTTATCTATGAAAAATGTAGATTCTAAGCTTTCAAACAATGCCACATATACCAGACTTGCATCCGGGGACTTTAACGTTTTAAGCTTAAACTTTTTTTGCAATATAGCACCCCCCTTATGGACCCGCCGGCGGGTCTGCAGAGTTGAAGAGGTTACGACTCTATCGCTTGGTTATAGAAGCCTACTGTATGTTTAAACTGTGTGCATTTTAGCAATATTTTGGAATAGAGATGCAATGTGAAGCCCAGTTGCATTCCTTCTCCAAAGTTTGCATAAGTGGATTTATAAAGTCATAATCTACAAGACTCATTGTCTGAAAATGATAAAATCCATATTCCCTTGAGATCTCACATTCATACAATCTGTATATTGACCATTTGTGGTTGTTATTGAGATTTAGGGTGTGTTATTTTCTTAACAGTTAGCTTTTGCATCCTGTGTTTTCAGAAATGACAATGTGCGATGTTGTTTTCATTGACATTTATTACAGGAATCGAACAGCGTTTGAAAAAAACAAAACCGATGTCTTCCGCATAAAAACACACAATGTTGGACCTTTGAAAAAAATTAGGTAAGATGGCAGAACTTATCACTTTTAGTGTCAGGTCAGTAACTTTGAACATTTAATTTAAAATAAATATGATAAATAATATATAAATGATTTATTTATCATTACATGTCCTTCTATGTAGTTTTGAATGGTACCACTATCTGTCTAACTTTATCCTGTCAGGATTGAACATGATAATACGGGCCTGAACGCCAGCTGGTTTCTGGACCGCGTCATCGTCACGGACATGAACAGACCACATTTACGTTTCTACTTCGCCTGCAACAACTGGCTGAGCAGAAATGAGGGCGACGGCCTATTTGTTCGTGACCTCCTCGGCACTCTCGACCCCATGGACATGCCCAAATGTGAGAGTCTCCTGGAGTTTGATTAGACTCTTTACCTGAAAATGATTTTCTGAAGAAAAAATGTAGCCGCTTTCGTGCAGTGTGGCAATCAAGCAACACTGTAGCAAACTGACATGGTTCGTTTACATTTTAAAATATAAGCTGTCTGGCATATCAAGTCTTTTTATGAACTGGGTCAAATTGACCCGTAAAAACGTCTTTGCTACTGTTCTTATAGCATTCTTTATAAATACATGCAATCAATAATTTTAACATTGTCAGATCACCTCCGTGGAGGATGTCATGAAGTTTCAGACCTAAAAAGTTAAAGCTGCTGTAAATCTGTGTTACAATTTTAAACGGGTCAAACTGACACGAAACTGCATTCAAGATGGTTTCCATTTAATGTCTGCTCTCTTTTTGTTCTATATAGTTCTTTATTATTGTTTGCTTTTATACTGTATTTTTAAATGTGATGTGCTTTTTTTGTTGCAGATAATAAATATGTTGTGAGTGTTTTCACGGCAGATGTGAAAGGCAGTGGGACAGACGCTGATGTCTTCCTCAATATATTTGGGGAAAATGGTGATACAGGTAACCAGGATGATGATACTGTCCTGTTTAAGTGTTACTTTCTCCTTTATATCAGTGTTTTTAGACGCACACTAATATGTGATAACTATCAAAAATCTAACATTAACCCAAACCCTAACGAAAGAAAACTGAATTTACATGAGATGTGAAATAATTGCGTAATTCTCTGCTTTTAAATTATAAACAGTCATGCGCACAACACTTGCATACATTGGATAAGCCGGTAAGAATGCCTGTAATATGTTTACATACAGAGTGAAATCGGGATAATGTGCAAAAATCTATGGGCCCTATTTTAAGAGCGCTACAATTAAGCACAGGGCAATGCCTTAAGTCATAAGCGCAAAGTCAATGGGCGTGGCCATGAAATTTTGGTATTTTCGTGCAAGCATGCGCTAAGTCTAGGCACAAGTGGGGTTGGCGAAATCGCCCGCGCAACGCACAAAAAGGCGTAAACCAATTCTGAGGTTCTTCTCCGGTTATTCCAGCGTCTGCGTCCTATTATATAGTCCATTCCCTCAAGCACCAGTGATGTAAACGAAGACAGCACATTCATAAGAAGTTGCTAATGTAAATGGACTGAATGCAATGAATTAGAAGAATATAAATATTTCTGAAATGAAAAATATAATAAAAATAACGAAGTGGTCAAAATAAAAAAAAAAAAAAAGTATTTTTTAAATCCAAACATTTTATTCTATCCAACTTCTTCCACCGGCCCCTTTTATAGTGACTTAAAACTCACTCTACAACAACAGGTGGAAAATTACTAGTCAAAATTAAATCATAAATTCAATTCCAAATATAAAAGAATAATAATAAATATAAACATAATAATAATAATAATTGAAAGAAATAAACCATGACCTCTAGAAAGTTTAACACAAATCTCATATTTTTTTGTTTCAACAAACGGCTTCAACAGCGATTGAAGGGACATAATTTGATGTTCCATTATATTTTAAGAGCACATGAACTTTATTACCACCTGCTGGTGAAATCTCCAAACTGCAGGAACTGAGTTTAGACTTTGCACTGAGTTAAGAGGTGGTATTGAAACGTCTTAGCACAACGACCTAATACTTAGGAAAATAGCAAATTGTGCTTTGTGCCACTTTATTAACATACAAAACACCCACAGTAGCGCAAACACTCCTACCCATTCCCACTTGCGCTTTGCACTGGCATGAATATTGGATAAGACGTTGTGCACAGTCATAACGCACGAAAATAGAGCCCTATGTGTGCTGATTGACACATGTTGTCAAATTATTATGCATAACACTATGTAACATAATTTTGGTTCCTGGGTAGTAAGTGTTATTTTCTAATTGCTTATGCCTCAAAAGTATAGAAAATGGCTTTTATTCCCCACAAACTTTGCTTTTGTGACCAGGACAGTGATATTTTGAAATTTACCTATTTCCAATCAGAAAACGGGCGAATTTGTGTCTTTTCGTTCACATAAAGTCAGAAAAAAAACAACATATGAATCCAAATTAACATGTATTTATACTAAAGTAATACAAAAATGACTACAAACGATTTAGAAGTGAGTAGTTTTTTGAGATTTACAATTATACTGTAAATCACTTTCACGAATCAGCCCCCAAATGTAGTCTCCCATCATGTTCTCGTTATACTGTCCTTGGTAGCGGCATTCAAAGTCCAGTATATCCTGATGGAAGCGCTCGCCTTGCTCCTCTGAGTACTCTCCCATGTTCTCCCTGAATTTATCAAGATAAGCATCAAGGATATGGACTCTGAGTGACATCTTACAGCCCACTGTGCCGTAGTTCTTCACCAGAGTCTCAACCAGCTCCACATAGTTTTCGGCCTTGTGATTGCCCAGGAAGCCCCGAACCACTGCGACAAAGCTGTTCCAAGTCGCTTTCTCCTTACAAGTGAGCTTATTGTGGAATTCATTGCACTCCAGGATCTTCTTTATCTGTGGTCCGACGAAGACACCGGCTTTGACCTTTGCCTCAGACAGCTTAGGGAAGAAGTCTTGAAGGTACTTGAAGGCTGCCGACTCCTTATCTAGAGTTCTGACAAATTGTTTCATAAGGCCCAATTTGATGTGTAGTGGTGGTATCAGCACCTTCCAGGGGTCCACCAGTGGCTCCCACTTGACGTTGTTCCTCCTCAAAGAGAACTCAGTCCACTGTGGCCAGTCCCGCCTGTGGTAGTGCACCTTGGTGTCCCTGCTGTCCCAAAGGTGTCCCAAAAAAACATTTTAAAATTAAAAACTTTTACAATTTAAAAAAGTAAAAAATTTTGGGGGCCTGGGTAGCTCAGTGGTAAAGATGCTGGCTATCACCCCTGGAGTTCGCTAGATCGAATCCAGGGCATGCTGAGTGACTCCAGCCAGGTCTCCTAAGCAACCAAATTGGCCCGGTTGCTAGGGAGGGTAGAGTCACATGGGGTAACCTCCTTGTGGTCGCTATAATGTGGTTCTCGCTCTCGGTGGGGCGCGTGGTGAGTTGAACGTGGATGCCGCGGTGGATGGCGTGAAGCCTCCACATGGCAACGCGCTCAACAAACCACGTGATAAGACGGTCTCAGACATGGAGGCAACTGAGATTCGTCCTCCGCCACCCGGACTGAGGCAAGTCACTACGTGACCACGAGGACTTAAAAACACATTGGGAATTGGGCATTCCAAATTGGGAGAAAAAGGGGAAAAATAAAAAAAAATTATAATAATTTTTACAAATTTTCTAACATAAAATTCAGAGCAACAATTAAAAATGAGGTGCCCAGGGTTTGTATTGATCCCTGACAGGCATGACGAAATATGCCTTGTAGGCCTCACACATCTTAGCAGATGCTTCCACGGAGTACCTTTTCACTCTTGTCTTGATAAATTGGCCGCAGACATAGCAAAAATGCATCTGCGGGATGCTTCCAGCCTCTTGATGCCATCTCAGAAAAATGCAGATAAGTATCCACTTAGGCAGCTGGAACTAAACTGAACTGGTGGGGTTAAGGCCCCTGTATCTATACTACTATTTATATTACTGGAAATTTCTAGAAAGTTCTAGAAGTTATTCCAAGTTTACTCAGCACTGAATCTATCTGGAATGTTCTGGAAAATAGGTCAATTTCAAAATATCACTATCCTGGTCACAAAAGCAAAGTTTGTGGGGAATAATAGCCATTGTCTATACTTTTGTGGCATAAGCAATTAGGAAATAACACTTACTACGCAGGAACCAAAAAAAAAAACAAAAAAAAACATTTGTTTCACGGTGATCGGTGTATTATGCATAAAACGGGCATGCAAGCACATGCAAATAATAAATCATATTAAGAAAAATGCAAATAACGTGGAATGTGGAATTTGAATCGTGGCAGCCTGTAATTTCTTATAATTAGCTTCTATTGTTTATGCATTTACAAAATTGTTATTTTTCCTATTCAGCCTATGTTATGTTTATTATTTTGCATACTGTTGAGCCTTTGCAGTTCGTGCTAATACTATTAAATTTTAATGTGTGGTTTTAAGAACTTTTTTTGTTTACTTTTGTACAATAAAAAATTTTGGTACCATTTTGTGTCACTGCTTGATGTAAAATCTGGGTCCTGAAGCAAAACCAGTTGAGAAGATCTAAAGCGTTTATACACTGACCGTGTCCTCAGTAAGACACTGAACATGATAGCACACATGGGATTACACCGCTCGCTGCTGTATTTCCTGTGCAGTATCTCACTGCTGGGCTGATAAGGTGCAAATGTGATCACATTTCCTATGATCTGTGTTTTTAAAATGCATTTGTACTAAAATCCTGTTGATATACCATATCAGGTGACATTTTGATTTGTTTATCTGTCCCAAAGGAGAGAGACGTTTAGACAATGATAAAAACAACTTTGAGAGAGGAACAGAAGATAAATTCACCATAGAGGCGCCAAATCTAGGAAGAGTGAGAAAAATCACAATTGGACACAATAACAAAGGCTCTTCGGCTGGATGGTTTGTAGAAAAGGTAAAACATGAGTAAAATACTCTCTTTACCTCCATAAACAAAAGACATTTTCGAAGAAACTTTGAAATAGACTTTCACAATTCTGGTACTGTTTCCTTTTAATGATAACAGTTCCTTAATTCATCTTAATTATTCTTAAAGGAATATTCTGGGTTTAATACAATCGACAGCTTTTGTGGCATAATGTTGATTACCACAAAAACTAATTTCAACTCATCCCCGCTTTTCTTTAATAAAAGCACAAATGTGTGTTCCAGTGAAACACTTATAATGGAAGTCAATGGGGTCAATAATCTGTAAACATTAAAATACTCACTGTTTCAAAAGTATAGACACAAGACATAAACAGTATGTGTGTTAACATGAATTTACTGTCATAAAATCACTTACTAACCATATCTGTGGAAAATTATAGACAATTTTACAACTTCGTTGACATGATGATATAGTGCCGTAAACCGTAAAATGACGATTTAAACGATTTACAGCTCAAATAATGCACAAGTTTTAACAGAAGAATTAATGTAAGTGCTTTTATAAAATTATAAGTTTCACATTTCTGCCTTTAAACCCTCCAAAAATTTATCCCATTGACTGGAACACAGATTTGTGCTTTTTTTTTTAAAAGAAAAGGAGGGACGAGTCGAAATAATTTTTTGTGGTTATCAGGAGCTAAAAACAGTTCAAGGAACGAAAATGTAACTGAAAACGGGAACAAAGTGATTTTCAATTGTTCTGGAGTGCAAACATTATTTATGTATTTATTTATTATTTTTATCCCATTTTCTCCCCAGTTTTGATTGCGCAATTCCCACTACTTAGTAGGTCCTCGTGGTGGCGCGGTTACTCGCCTCAATCCGGGTGGCGGAGGACAAGTCTCAGTTGCCTCCACTTCTGAGACCGTCAATCCGTGCATCTTATCACGTGGCTCATTGTGCATGACACCGCGGAGACTCACAGCATGTGGAGGCTCATGCTACTCTCCACGATCCACACACAACTCACCACACGCCCCATTGAGAGCGAGAACCACTAATCACGACCACGAGGAGGTTACCCCATGTGACTCTACCCTCTCTAGCAACCGGGCCAATTTGTTTGCTTAGGAGACCTGGCTGGAGTCACTGGAGTCACAGGTTTTGATTGAAAAGCTAATTTGTAATTAAAATGATTCTTAACTGTTAATTAACAGTATGCATGTTACAATTTCTCTGCTGATAAATCCACCACACAGAAAAAAAAGATATTGCTTATTTTCGCTTATTTTGGCGAGTCAAGCGGCTTATTTTCAGAATCAGAATCAGAATGAGCTTTTTTCCAAATGTTCTCATGTACACAAGGAATTTGTTTTTTTTGGTGATAGGAGAAATAAGTGCACACAGAACATTACAGTGAGACACAGAATATAAAACAAGGTAAGAGTATAAATAGACATACAAATAATAGGACATATAACATAGAATGGTGTATGTACATGTGCAAGTGGTAATGTATGTGTGCAAGGTAGGGTTATGTGCAGTTATTGAATTAAATCTGAGTGAATTTACATATGTACATGAGATATGTATTTACATTATTGCACTATGGGGGAGTCCTGAGGCAGTTTAATTGTTCATGAGGAAAATGGCCCGAGGGTATTAACTGTTCTTGTGCCTGGATGTCCTGGCGCTCAGTGCTCTGTAGCGCCGGCCAGAGGGCAACAGTTCAAAGAGGGAGAGATTCTACCTGCACAGTTCCTCACTCTGGAGACATCCAGGTCTTTGAGGGTGGGCAGGGTGGCACCAATAATCCTCTTAGCAGTCCTGACTGTCCGTTGTAGTTTCCTTCTGTCTGATTTGGTGGCTGAACCAAACCAGATAGTTATAGATGTACACAGGACAGATTCAATGACGGCCGAGTAGAACTGTGTCAGCAGCTCCTGTGGCAGGTTGAACTTCCTCAGCTGGTGAAGGAAGTACAACCTCTGCTGAGCCTTCTTCACAATGAAGTCTATGTGGGTGTCCCACTTCAGGTCCCAAGAGATGGTAGAGCCCAGGAACATGAATGACTCCACCTCTGCCACAGTGCTGTTCAGGATGGTGAGGCGGGGGGTGGGGGGTCCAATATCATCTCCACTGTTTTGACTGCACCAGAAAGCCAGCTGATCAACCTCCCATCAGTATGCAGACTTGTCAAAGTCGCAGATGAGGCTGATGACCGTGGTGTTGTCTGCAAACTTCAGGAGCTTGACAGTGGTGTCTTTTGCAGTGCAGTCATTCGTGTACAGGGAGAAGAGCAGTGGAGAGAGAACGCATCCCTATGGAGCACCAGTGCTAATAGTGTGGGTCCCGGATGTGAGTTTCCCCAGTCTCACCAGCTGCAGCCTATCTGTCAGAAAGCTGATGATCCATCAACATATTGGCATGGGCACGGAGAACTGGGACACATTGGTTGAGAGAAGACCAGGCATGATGGTACTGAAGGCTGAACTGAAGTCCACAAATAGGATCCTTGCATAAGCCCCAAGTCTGTCGAGATGTTGCAGGATATAATGCAGTCCCATATTGACAGCATCATCCACAGACCTGTTTGCTTGGTAAGCAAACTGAAGGGGGTCCAGCAGGGGTCCAGTAAGGTACTTTAGGTAGGCCAAAACCAGTCTCTCAAACGGCTTCATAACCACAGATGTGAGAGCAACAGGTATGTAGTCATTAAGTCCTGTGATTTTGCTTTTTTGGGGACTGGAATGATGGTGGAGCATTTGAAGCAGCAGGGAACTTCACACTGCTCCATTGATCTATTGAAGATCTGTATGAAAATGGGGGCCAGTTGGTCCGTGCAGACTTTCAGACAGACAGGTGAAGTACCGTCTGGGCCTGAAGTTTCCCTAGTCTTTTGTTTCCGAAAGACCCGGCACACATCCTCCTCACAGATCATAAGTGCAGATTGAGTAGCAAGAGGGGGGAGGAGGGGGGTTCCAGGAGGTGTTGATGTGTAAGTGAAGTGAAGATCAGAGCGGGGGAGGGGTGTGAGACTGGGCTTTTCAAACCTGCAGTAAAACACATTCAGTTCATCAGCCATTAGTTGAGAGTGAGGGGGAGGTGTCTTATACTTGGTTATGCTTTTTAGGCTTTTCCACACAGATGTAGGATTATTGGCTTAAAACTGTTTTTTCAGCTTTTCAGAGTAGCTTCTTTTAGCCACTGTGATTTCCTTAGTAAGTTTTATCCCCACTTCTGTAAGCATCCACTTTGGCATGTCGAAGCTGTATGAGTTTCCCTGTAAACCATGGTTTATCATTATTGAATGATAAAAATGTCCTAGTAGGGATGCACATATTCTCACAGAAACTGATATATGATGTCACAGTATCTGTGAGCTCGTCCAGGTCTGTGCCTGTAAAATGAATTTTGAGCTTGTTTTTCCAGACATGGTTTCTGTTGCGAGATCTGACAACACTGCAACTGGGATTTCACCCACCCCTTAGCGCAGTACTGTCATTTTAAAAATAACTTTATTAACCATTCTTTTATCTAGCTATAACCGGTAACCTTTTGGAAAGGAGGCTGCAGAACTTCAAAAGCGTAACGAAAAAATACAGTTTTTGCTCAGAATGAACCGAAATGAAAAATATTTCATTTTTAGTCCCTGTAGGTAATCAACATAATGCCACAAATGCTGTCAGTTGAGCTTAATTGCATTGAATATTGAATATTCTTTTAACTCTATACTAAACAAAAAAACATAAAATGTTTGGGCAAAATATATGCTAGTGTTATTTTCCAGTGAGTGAATGAGTCATTAGGCTTTTTGATAAGTGTCCTTCTTTTGCATTTAGCATCTGTGTGTACAAAACTTTAATGAATGTCTGAATAAGAACCAGTTCTCCATTTCCAACCCAAAATATAATGCAGACCAAGAGAGACTGCTTGAGTGTTGAATTGTACCTTTCATTCTGCGCTGTAACACACACAAGCACGTAACAGCCATGGTAACAGGTTTGTGAGCTGGTGAAGTGCCCGTGCTCCACCTCATATCACATCTATCAGAGCGTCCGTACAGGATGAGGTCATTCACTCAAGCTCTAGTCATCTTATCCACACTGAAAGGAAACACCACACTACTCTCCTGGATTAGTTTCCTAATGAGACACACATGCAGATATGCACATAGATTGTTCAAACTGACACCATCCGTCACAAACATGCCACAATACTGAGCTGATACCCATTCAGTTCAGCATATGCTGCTGTATTAATTAGTTTGTATGCTTTATTTTCAGGTGATTGTGGATGATTTGGGAAACAAGAGTGTGTATGAATTCCCAATCAGCCGGTGGTTTGCCATCGATGAAGATGATGGAAAAATACAGAGAGATATTTTGGTTGGAGGGAGTCAACCAACTGGTAAACATTCAGAACTTCTCAAAGCCAAATGGGTAGCTCAGTGGTAAAATACGCTGGCTACCACCCCTGGAGTTCACTAGCTTGCTTGTTTGAACCCCAGGGCGTGCTGAGTGACTCCAGCCAGGTCTCCTAAGCAACCAAATTGGCCCGGTTGCTAGGGAGGGTAGAGTCACATGGGGTAAACTCCTCGTGGTCGCTATAATGTGGGCCATTCTCGGTGGGGCGTGTGGTGAGTTGAGCGTGGTTGCTGCAGTGGGTGGCGTGAAGCCTCCACATGCGCTATGTCTCCGTGGCAACATGCTCAACAAGCCATGTGATAAGATGCACAGGTTGACGATCTCAGACATGGAGGCTACTGGGATTCGTCCTCCGCCACCCGGACTGAGGCGAATCATTACGCGACCACGAGGACTTAAAAGCACACTGGGAACTGGGCATTCCAAATTGGGAGAGAAAAAAAGAATAAGACTGCAGTTATGCATTATAATAATGTTTTTGCAGGTATTGTGTATAATGTTCAGGTGGTGACTGGGAATGTCAGAGGTGCTGGTACCAACTCCAAAATCCATGCAATCATGCACGGTTCTAAAGGCATGAAGAACAGCGGGAAGATATTCCTGGAGGGAGGAAAGTTTGAGCGCGGTCTCACCGACATCTTTAACGTGGAGATCGCAGCTCTGCTCAGTCCTTTGAGTCGAGTGACGATCGGTCATGATAATGGAGGAGTCAGTGCTGGCTGGTACTGTGAGAAGGTTAGAGGAAAAGCATATCTAGAAAGACATTTGCCTGGAATAAATGTTACAAAACAAACTCTTTCAAAATTATCGCCTCAAGACTACTGATCTTTTAGAAGCTAGAAAAAGGTGTTTTCATTGACTGTGTTTTCTCTGTTTTTGTGTTGTAGGTGGTCGTGTTTTGTCCATTCACTGGAATCGAACAGACGTTCCCCTGCTCCAAATGGCTGGATGAGAATGAAGGTGATGGAATAATCGAGAGAGAACTGTATGAGATGGTCTCACTGAGACAGAAGAGACAAAAGAGTAAGTCGTTTGATCGTGATGTGAGAGAGACAGAGTTGTGAAGTTCATGAAGTTAAATGAATTTTCTGCTCTTCAGAGCATCCGTGGTCTCTCTGGATCTGGACATCTGATATTTCTGGAGCTGGAACCGACGCGTCTGTCTTACTGCAGATATACGGAGAAAAGGGAAAGTCTGATGAGATGAGACTCGACAATAAAACAGATAACTTTGAGCAGGGCCAGCTCGATAAGTTTATGGTAAGCTGTTCAATAAAACCCCAACATTCAGATTAAAATGGGTTTTTCAGTGACTACTTCTTAAACTTTTAAATATGGTCTACCCCAAGCTTGAATATATATGTTATATATGGTGTTTGGCTTAAACGAAGTTAAACTCAATGTTTGTATTAGCCAAAAAAGTTACACTTACTGAAGGAATTTGACTTGGTGGGTTGTGCTAAAACTCGCACTCAACATACCATATCACATACATTTTATAATCTATACACAGAATATAAAACATTTAACCCTTTATGCTCCGAAGGCATTTTTAAAGATTTCCTGTTTCAGTGGCATACCCAAAATAAAAGGCTTATAACTAAAAAAACAAAAAAACAAGGATGGTCAAGTGTTTGATATCATTGTAAAGAAAACTTGTAAAAAAAAAAAATGTTATGATATACAGTAGATTATGATATATTCTGAGACTCTCAGCCAAAGAAACTGCTGAAAAATAAAAAAATCAAAATAAAAATTTGAGCCAAAAATGTACTTGTTTTCATATTTTCCTTATTTGACAATAGGAGAATTCCAATCAAAAGTACAGCAGCCCCACAGAGTAAAAAATGTGCCAAGTGCAGCAGAAAAATGCTTTCAGGCTTACCCCTTCATCTGTGCTAAATTTAGTACTGATGAAGGGGTAAACCCGAAAATGTTTTGCAGCTGCACTCATTTTTTTTACTCTGTTGGGGCCTCTGTATAAATAAACTGATGTGAGATTTAGCCCATTTTTGAGTGTGGATTCATCATTCTGTCCCTTTGCATATTTTTGGATCTACGCACCTGGATATTTGGATTATATCTTTGTATACTTGGACAGGTGTTTGGCGCAGCGTTGTTTGCCACATAACTGTATCTGAGAAAAAGTTTGTGTTGATACAACAAAGCAATCAAAAGTTATCCAAAAACATCTCCAAACAAAAAAACCATAATAATTGTACATAAGAACTAATTACACATGCAAACACAACAATGACTAAAGGTTTGCATAGCATGCAGACATGATTTTAGTAATGAGATTTCACAGAATGAGTTTCATTCTGTGTCATTTGAGTCATCATTGAGTCTGTGTCATGTATTTGGCGCCATCTCCTGGTGGTCATATGTAACATTGTGCTTCATGTGGATTATCTAATGATCTATGCATCTGATTAACTTGTGTGTGGACTCGTTTGAAAGATAACCACCTCCTCTAAGTAATGGTATGTGATATTCTATGTTCCATTTATTTTCCGTGAAGTTATAAGTGAAAACGCAGCATATAAGCAACACCAACATAATTGTCAAAGACATATACTTAGCTGCTACTCGCTATATTTTTGTCTGTGAGTAAAACAAATAGGCTGGTTGTATTTTACTCTTTGATAACTTTCCAACAACATATGACACAAGACTATTTGATGAGTTTGATGTTTTTACTGATTGCAATAATATGTACAGTGCAATTTTTAAATTTTTTTTAATATAAATTATCAAAAAGGAAAACACTTATGATTTGTCAGTTTTGGTCATAATGCCTCATTGAAAATTAGAGCTTTTAAGCTTTCAAACGATACCTATTTTGTGTTGGTCAAGACAGTAGGTATTCATATTTTGACAATTGTTTTTTCTGATGGGCCCATTCGAGCTTAAAGGGTTAAAGCCATACACAATATACACCACAGTACACATACAACACTAAAAAAAATTACTTTTACTATCGTCAGTTTTACTCAATCCTCCCTTGTTAATATTACTCAAAAAGTTCATGTAACCAAGGGAACTTGAATAAGAATAAGTGTCTTGACAGCTTAATCCATTTGCATTGGAACAACTTAAATATTTTTGGTTTGATTTACTGAAAATGGGCAGAGGATTTCTAGTTTCCAGCATGTTTTTTTAATGCGACTCGACAGTAAGGGTGTTTTATGTGTGTACTCTTTATTAACTTCAGAGGTTTTCCTTAAAATCTGCTTTGTATGTGATTTATTCTACATTCATTTTATAACTCAGATTGAACTACCAGATCTTGGGAAACTGACAAAACTGAGAATTTGGCACGAGAAGAGAAATCCGTTTGCTGGCTGGCATTTAAGTCGAGTAAGATAAGACAGATGTTACTGTTATATTGAACATTTCACATTATTAGACACATGATGTGTGAGTATTGATCTTCTTTATGTCTGCACAGATCTCCATAATGAAAACGTTAACAAAGGAAATGTTTAAATTCCCATGTGAGCGCTGGTTGGACACTAATGAAGATGATAACGAGGTGGTGCGAGAACTTCCAGCCACAGGAGAACTGATTCCAGAACCTCTGCCAGGTGTGAACGACTCGTATCTGAACTGGTTTTACTGGTTTTAAATTAAAGTGGTGACCAAAAATGTCCTTGAAAAAAAATTGGTATGCATTAAAATTAATAATCAATATAATATTTAATAATAACACAAACAATATTAATCTTGGAAGTCAATAATTCACTCAAAACACAAGTGTGTTTGACACAAACCATCTTTCTCCTCAATACAAGTGAATCTGTATTTAATAAAGTCTGTGTCATATTTTCTTTGATCTTGTGTAGTTTTGCTGATGGTTTTTTAAGAATAAGTTTATGTCAGATGACCTGTCCATGCTGACATCTGTCTAATTTGACAAGCTTCTCTCAAGTGACAGATGAATTTTGTGCCAAAATACTGTAGACTCACGTACTGCCTTTGACATCAACAACAAATGATACAGTATGGGAAGTGTTTTATTCTTCTGTTTAAAAGCTGGTAATTCTATTTATTTTACTATCATAACATTGAACGATTATGTGGTTAGTTGCATTTTATTATTCACATTTAGCATTGTTTTTCCCTGCTGTCTGTGACTACCAGAACAGACCTGTGACACACTTTTGCGCTGCGACCCACTATTTGAGAACCAGATGATATTTGTATGAAAATAGTACTCATTTGTCTGGAAATAACAAAGAAATATATATCCTGTGATCAGGGGCATAGCTAGTTGGGTGAAAGGTGGTAACGGTTCTAGGGGCCCACAGGTCCAGGGGGGCCCCACAACAAATTCTAAACTGTATATTTTTAATAGGAAAGGGGCCCAGAGCTATATACAGTCAGGGGGCCCAGAATACCTTGCTACGGCCTTGCCTGTGATAGTAAACCTATATAGATATGAAACAATCCAAAAATAAGGTGACACTATTACATATCTCGGGTCTTTAATGACCCTATACACTTTTGGTAATTATGCTGTTACAAAAAAAAAATAATGTTTTTTTCTTATTTTGCATTTTTAATTTTTTTTTATACTATTCAGAGGAGAAAGGTTGAGGAACACTAAAGAGGTGTGGGCATAACTCAAAAAAATGGATGAGGTACAGGGGTTGGAATGAGGTCCCGGGTCACTAAAGACCCGAGGAATGCATTAAAGCATTAAGAAATAGATTTTTTTTGGTGTACATGAATATACTAATTTTGCTGATTAATAAATGTTATCGTTGTTTTCCTGCAGTTATAAAGTATCGAGTGACCGTCTACACGGGGAACGTTAGTGGCAGTGGGACTGACGCTTCTGTCTTTCTGTGTCTGATCGGTGACCATGGCGACACGGGTGACCGTGTCCTAGTCAACTGCAAGAACAATGTTAACAAGTTTGAGAAGGGCAACGTGAGTCGAGTTTTGATGGAGCTCTAGTCTCGAGAACACACCACTGTTTGTCACACTTTCTTCTGTGTTTTTTCTCACAGGCCGACGAGTTCATTATTGAGGCGGTGTGTATCGGTCAGGTGCGCAGGGTGAGAATCGGTCATGATGGGCGGGGCGGAGGCTGCGGTTGGTTCCTGGATAAAGTGGTCATCAGAGAGGAGGGGCAAGCTGAGTCACAGGCTGTAGAATTCCCATGTGACAGGTTGCTGTCTTCTTATACTAAGGCCACATCCACAATAATTTTTGTTTGAAAAAGCATTAACTTAGCTATTTTAACACCTCAAAAATGCTCTTCCTTTATGTATAATTTAAAAAAAAAAAAAAAAAAAAAAAATTTCTAATGAAAAATGCTTGGTGTGAAAGTGGCCTAATTTATCAAAGGAATGTTTCAGGTTCAGAACATATTTTCAACTCAGTTTGCAAAAACAAACATATTCTGCATGCACAGTAATACACTTACAATGGAAGTCTATGTGGGAAGGCCATTATCCATGTTAACATGAGACTAATGTGATAAAATCATTTGCTTAACCATATCTGTGTAAAGTTATATGCATTATTTAAAGCCAGTAAACCTGGTTCCTTTCACACAAATCACACAAGAATATCAGAAAGGGACTGTTTGCATGAAAAAAAAAAAAAAAAATCCAAACAGGAATTACTTCCGTAACACACTACTAAGAGGAAGATTTAGACACATTGCAACTGAGATAACACAATTTTTGTAAGAAGGAAGTCATATAACTGCTTTAATAACAATATGATCTTCACAATTCTTTGTTTAACCATTTAAGCTCGGATGGGCCTGCCGGGATTGATAAAAATCTTATCATCAAAATATTAATACCTACAGTTTTGACCAACACAAAATAGGTACTGTTTGATAGCTTAGAAGCGCTACTTTCCACTGCATGAACTGTAGGCATTATGACCAAAATTGCACTGTACATATTATTATAATTAGTAAAAACATCAAACTGATCAAATAGTCATGTGTCATGTGTTGTTGGAAAGCTCTCAAAGAGTAAAATACAGCCAATATATTTGTTTTACTCACAGATAAAAATGTAGTGAGTAATTGCTAAGTATATGTCTTTGACAATTATGTTAGTGTTGCTTATATGCCAATATATTATTTTTAATTATAACTTCATGATACATAAATGGAACATAAAATATCACATACTTAGAGGAGGTGATTATCTTTCAAACAAGTCCACACACAAGGTAATCAGATGTATTGATCATAAGATAATGCACATGAAGCACAATGTTACATATGGCCACCAGGAGATGGCGCCAAATACATGACACAGACTCAATGATGACTCAAATGACACAGAATTAAACTCATTCTGTGAAATCTCATTATTAAATCATGTCTACATGCTATGCAAACCTTTAGTCATGTTAAAAGTTTTCTTTACAATGATACCAAACACTTGACCCTCCTTGTTTTATTTTTTATTTTATTATTATTTATTTATTTATTTATTTTTGTTGCGATATAAGCCTTTAATTTTGGGTATACCACTGAAACATGAAATCTTTAAAAACATCTTCAGAGTGTAAAGGGTTAAACCCTCATCAACATTTCCCCCATAGACTTACATTGCAAGTGCATTTATTGTAACTAGCTTTTTTGATGTGGAATTTGACTTTTTCTCCATATTTACCTTCATCTGTTCAGATGGCTTGACCGCAATGAAGACGACGGCCAGATTGTTCGTGAGCTGGTGCCATTCGCA
This sequence comes from Myxocyprinus asiaticus, assembly GCF_019703515.2. Lineage (NCBI taxonomy): Eukaryota > Metazoa > Chordata > Actinopteri > Cypriniformes > Catostomidae > Myxocyprinus > Myxocyprinus asiaticus. The sequence goes on along the minus strand of NC_059367.1, from coordinate 1,086,539 downwards.
GATGGACAAAGACTTTACAGTCAGTTTATTCATATTATAATTCTGACATCTTAAATGTGTTATTACACATTATACTGTTTGAAAATATTTTTCTATATTTATTCTATATTTATATATATTCTATATATTCTATATTTAATAGAACACAATGACGATCGCTGCTTTGAATGATGAGTTCAGTTGGACAGTTGTTTGTTTTCAGATGTCAGCTATCACATCGCAGTGAAGACGGGGAATGTCAGCGGAGGAAGTTCAGACTCTAAAGTGTTTGTGAAGTTCTATGGTGAGAAGGGAGACACCAGCAGAATGATGCTCGTGGTCTCCGACAACAACCTGCGTAATTACTTTGAGACTGGACGGGTCGATATTTTCACTGTTGACACTTTAGATATTGGGCAGGTATGTGTGCACTTCTTTACTGTAAACATCTCAATATTTTCCTTAACTGACATATTAAAACTGCAGACATTTTCTTTAGCTCTTGTAAACCTTTAAGATTTCCATTTATTTGTCTCTGACGAAGATCAACCGCCTCATGATCGGTCACACTAATGAGGGAATGCGTGCCGGTTGGTTTCTGGACAGCGTTCAGATCATGGTGCCCAATCACGGCAGACACTACATGTTCCCCAGTCACCGCTGGCTGTGCAGAGATGAGGCTGATGGGAAAACTGAAGTGGAGATTTACCCCAGTGAAATACTCGATGTGGAACAATGTAAACACTTGTACAGTATTATACAGTATATTGTATCCCGTGAAGTTTCAGAATTCTATTTTAATGTCAGTTGTGTTTGTGTTACTCTCTTCTAGTAATAAACTATGAGATTACCGTGGTAACGGGGGACATCTGGGCAGGTGGCACAAACGCTAATGTTTTTATCCAGATATATGGAGATCAGGGAAAGTCTGAAGTCCTCAGTCTGGGGAGCAGGTCAAATAATTTTGAAAGAGGAACAACAGAGATATTCAAGGTAAATGACAACTGAAAAGTAACCTCAAATGTCTAAAGCAGCGGTTCTCAGCTGATGGGTCCCAGGTATGTTCTGATTGGGTTGTGGAGAGAAGGGTTAGGGGTTAGGGTCAGGATTAGGATTAGGATTAACCTAACCCTAACCCTAAATGGTTAGTTGCATATGCAAAACTATATGGTTAGTTGCATTGTATTATTTGTATTTTAGCATTGGGTTACCCCTAACCAACTAACCATATAGTTATGCATATTTAACCCTCCTATTGACCCATATTGAAAACTATTAACCCTTATACAGACGAGTGGAAAATGATAAGCACAAAATAATTTCATGTCACTTTTTATATCATTTGGATTTAAGTAAAACACATCCAAAGGATTTTTTAATTTATTTGATATATTTTGGATTTTATGAGTTGCATCTCCCAGGATACGTTGCCCTGTTAAGGTACAATAAAGGCAAAGGCATCAATATTTCAATATATAATGTGAGAGTGTGTGTCCGGTGTGAGATATAAGAGTAAGGGTAATAAAGTGCAGTGCTGATGTATTTTGATCGTGGGAGATC